>NW_006784469.1:524110-543047 GCF_000442215.2 Lipotes vexillifer | reverse complement strand
ATTTTGGAGATTAATCCTTTGTCAGTTGATTCATTTGCAAATATTTTCTCCCATTCTGAGGGTTGTCTTTTCGTCTTGTTTATGGTTTCCTTTGCTGTGCAAAAGCTTTGAAGTTTCATTAGGTCCCATTTGTTTATTTTTGTTTTTATTTCCATTTCTCTAGGAGGTGGGTCAAAAAGGATCTTGCTGTGACTTATGTCATAGAGTGTTCTGCCTATGTTTTCCTCTAAGAGTTTGATAGTGTCTGGCCTTACATTTAGGTCTTTAATCCATTTGGAGTTTATTTTTGTGTATGGTGTTAGGGAGTGTTCTAATTTCAATCTTTTACATGTAGCTGTCCAGTTTTCCCAGCACCACTTACTGAAGAGGCTGCCTTTTCTCCTGTATATACTGTATATTCTTGCCTCCTTTATCAAAGATAAGGTGACCATATGTGCATGGGTTTATCCCTGGGCTTTCTATCCTGTTCCATTGATCTATATTTCTGTCTTTGTGCCAGTACCATACTGTCTTGATTACTGTAGCTTTGTAGTATAGCCTGAAGTCAGGGAGCCCGGCAAAACACTTTTGACATGTTTGATCAGCCACAGCACCTTCTCCATACACTGAACAAATCTTTTTTTGCATTTTTACCTTTCTTGAAATAATAAAGCATAATATGCTGAAAACGTTGCTTTTTTTCTCCCATCTTCAATATTAAAATGGCTACACAAAAATTCACCAATTTTGATGTGTTTTTTTAAGATGCATGCTGATATGACATCTGTCACAATACAATCTAACAAAATTGTTTTGAATGAAGTTAAACACAACTAAGTGCTAGTGGAGCCATCTTACAGTAAAAACCAAACAAACTTTTTGGCCAACCCAACTTTTTAAATGTTACAATTATATAATTCTAGCTGTGAGTTTGGAAAAATTCATTTACTCATTCCCCAGGTATTTGTTGAGTGCCTGCTTATACCAGACAGTATTTGAGTCACTAGAGAATCAGTGGGGGCCAAGCCAGACACGTTCAGTGTTGTTCTCATGTTGCTACATTATAGTTGGGATAAAATATCTAAATTTCCAGACCATAATTTTCAATATATATTAAATCATATATAAGGAGGGAAGGTAATTTTACATGTTAATTAATTATACAAATTTATTTTCTTAATGGGGCTGATTAATTAACTGTAGACTGATATAAAATATTATGTAAAACTCACATGTACGTCACAACTATAAAGAACACATATATTGGTTCACAGTAGTATACTGCCATAACAAATCCTCATGAAACAAAAGTCATCGCTTCCCCTTGTAGTTATTTTACTTGGAAAGATATGTGCATTTGAATGTATGTATATATGTATGCATGTGTACATGTACATATGTATATGTCTATATGTATACATGCATATGTAATAGTTTACTTATACATCACTGCATTAAGTTGTTCAGTGGTGAGCCTGAACAACAAATATTTATTTTATTGGTACTAAGAAATAAAGTTGCTAGTAGGTAATTGCTGTTATTTGGGAGTCAGGAAAGAAATTAGGTTTGTTTTTTTTCTTTTCAGTTTAAAACCAGTGTTTAAAACAAAGCATTTTGTAAATGCTAAGCAATTATCCTATTCATTAAGGCTACATACATAAATATTTCCACCTTAATCCCTTCTTTGATGATTGCCTGATGTTATTATTCCTTTATTAATAATTGTGAGTTCTTTCTGAACTTTCCATATGATTTTTTAATTCATTTGCTTCTATCTTAGGAATTATAAACATATCTGGGTATTCAGAAACATTTAAATCATTAATTATCACACTGGGACTGAATTCTTGAATTTTGGAATCAGAGATACTTCCAAATGACTATTTAAATTTTTTTAAATGTCAATTATTTACCTTTATGAGGAAAGCTCACTCAAAGTACTAAATAGCCATTTACATCGTATCATTCAATAGACAGATAAAATATTTAGCATTAAGAAAGGAAAACAGTCTTTATATTTGTTTGTGTTCATGTTTGTAAGACTTTTTATTTTTAAGGCCGCGCCATGTAGCATATGGGATCTTAGTTCCCCGAGCAGGGATAGAACCCGTGCCCCCTGCATTGGGAGCATGGAGTCTTAACCACTGGACCGCCAGGGAAGTCCCTGTAAGACATTTTTTAACAGAACAAAAATTACTTGAAAGCAAAGGCCATGATTATAGTATATGTGAGAGAGCATCTTAAGTAATGAAAAATTACAAAAGTTGTAAAGAAAATATATCCTTATGGAAGAATGACTTGAATTGGTCCTGACATTTAAACCAGAACCAGAACCAGATTGAGTAAATACTTTGATCTGTTTCCTCTGTACTGAGTCAGGGCATAGTAACACCTGGGTGCAGGTAGGGTTTTTTTTTTTTTGGCAGTTCATATTTACTAGCAGACAAGTTTTATGAGGTACCATTAGAGACCTGTTCCTAGAAAAGAATGAACAGCTCTCCCTTTGTGAATATACTTAGCCATGATAATGTATGTGGGTCATTTTGCTTTCAATTTTTTTAAAATGTAAGATGAAATATGCTCCCATGTATTCCTAATGTTACTTATCTACCAGCTAATACCAGCTAATATATAAAATGATATTCAAACTTTCTTTTGGGGGTGAGAATATTTATAATAATGATGCCACTGAAATGCAGCCTGTATTATTAAGCGATGTTACTGAATAAAAATTACTCCATAATTTTTCACAAAGAAAATTTTTGTTTATAAGAATGATATTTTCCCATTCATAATGATATGACTGAAATGTACCCAAGGGTTTCTTTTTCATTTATGTTATGGAGTAGAAACAGGAACAATACTTAAACACAAAGTACTAAATAAACTTTTTTCCCATTAATGTTAATAGCACTCAGTGTTTTCATTTTATGTGAATTTCTACCCTGATACTCCATAGTACACATATATTTATAATAATACTTATATTTACTCTAGTAGATGCCCTCATAATTCAGCTTTACATTATCAGAAGAGTCATCTGACTTGGTGAATTTTCAATAAGTGGAACAAAGAACACTGCTCTAAATCCCCGTAGTGAAGATTTACACTACAGGCTAATAGTCGGTGCCTCTTAACTCTGTCTTTGTGGTCTGGCAGAATTTCACTGCATATCCAGCCCTGATATTTAATGGAAAGATACTAGGGTTTGGAGTAAGCGTGCCTGGATTGGAATTTTGCTTTTGCCTTTCACTTGCTGTTTGTCTTTAAATTCTCTCATTTAATCTGTGGCCTTGAGAATTAAAGGTGACTTGTGTGGATCACTTAGTTTCCTTGGCACTCATTTCTAGAATTGTTTTTTTTAATGCGGATACTGCTGTTGTTGCTGTTTCCAGACTAACATATTTCTTTCCAGGATTTCCATTTAAAAATATTTTCAAAGTTCCATAAGAATTAAACAAAGGCAATTTCCTTTATATTCTGCACAGTCCTTGAAAAATTAGACTCAAAGAAGGCATTTTCAGAAGAGGTATTAAGTGGCTACTACTTCAGTAATAGTTCTTGTCTCTCAATACACCTGTGCTAATTTTTGTTCTTATACCAAATATTGTTCCTTATTCCAATAAGGAAAGTCAAGGGGTAGCTGCATATTTGCCATCTGAAATACATACCACACAATGATTTAACTGTGACTGTACTACTTCCTGTTCAACACTCTTTGTTTCCAATGCAGGCAAGTGCATCTTCACTTCATCTAAAATCATCTTACTTTCCTGTAGACGCTGCTCAAAATTGGCTGGCTTCTGGAATAATCGAAACTTCATGGAAACATCTTGCAATTTTTTCTGTAAAGAGAAAGCACCAATTTAATTTTGCCTTCCAAACAATAACCAGTCATATTCTTGTTAATATACCTTCCTTTATTCTGGAAGATATACAAGAATAAAAATAAAAACAAACTGAAGAAACCTTTTTTTCATTTGTCCAGCGCAAAGAATACATGCATTTGGGAGAAGAATTCAGTAACTGTTCTTAAAGTGATACTAAATAAATGACAATTTATTAACCTATTTTATCCTTAAAAGGTAGAATTCAAAATAGTCTATCATTTATATAGTATTTGTAGTTTTCAACTAGCGCCCTTAATTCCAATTTGCTAATAAGCAAGTTATCTAATATAGGCTATATTTTAATATCCAACTAAAACAAGCTCCTTAGTTAATGGAATAATACATACCTGTGTCACTTCAATTTGGGATAGTACCCTTTGGGCAGCTTCCTTTCCCTGGTAATGTTTCTTCATTTCTTCTAAACTGATCTCACGACTTGTCAAATCAGATTGGATTTTCTGTCGGGAGGACAGCATTATAAGTCAGCATGCTCTGCAAGTTACTGCAAAGAACAACTCACCTTCCAAGAAAATGGAATTCGAAACTCTCTCAAAACATTATTACAATGTAGCCTCTTTCAAAATGACAATAAATTGATTTTTTTACTTATCAAAAGTTATCAAAAATGAAATTATTTATCTCCTATTGGGTTTATTAATAAAAATAAATTATCCTTTTGAATCAGTGATAATGAATAGCTGTTTCAGATATAATTTTCAGTAGGAAGTATCTATTTATATTTAATATGTGAAATTTATATTCTTTTATCTTTGTATTTACATTCAAAGCTGACCAAAGATGTTAACCTTTATTTAAAAAAAGCCAACTATGGCAGCGATAAGGCATAATGAGAAAGTTGAATGTGGACAATATTCCTTAATAGTGATCTTTACTCAGAAATTCTATGCCATATTTCAGGGAAGCTATGTATCTAGGAAAGGGAAGCTAAATGTCTCGACTGGCCTTGCTTTTTGTCTGATACATACTTAATAGCTTCCTACAGAGACTGTTTTTTAAACTTTAAATAAATATAAAATATTTATATATTTTCTAAAATGAGTAAGGACATTTTTGATCACGTTGTATTTAAAAGTATGTCTGTATTTGACTTATACACTTCTGAGCCAGTTACGGGAGTGGGTCAAATCTGGTAGTGTGCAGAGACAAAAACAATAAATTCATTCATTTCTTTCTACCAGATCCAGCAAAAATTAGCTACTGGTCAAATTATTCTAATTTAAAATTCAGTCATTGTCAGATTATTGTAAATAAGAGAAGAAGAAAATGATTAACTTATACCACAGGGCCCATAAAATTTCCACGCAAAATAATTTGTATAATGCATATTAATATAACCTAATTTACACCAATTGGAGTCAATTCTGGCACATATTATTAGAAAATAACATCAGTTTGCTTAGCAGTTACCACAGAGAACTACAGCCCTGAAATGAGTAATGAGAAACTCCAAGAAAATGGGTTAAGTGGTGAAGCAGTTTTTCAGAATACAAGGTTATAAATGTACAGATACACCTTAATATTATTTCTTAGCATATTGATCCTAATAATTATAAAGGCAAAGTAATTACAAATTACTTAAGTAATTAGAATTCTGGTTTAAAATAAAGAAGAGCAAAGACTCAAGCAAATCCATATATATATATATATATATATATTTATTTTTTTTTTTTTTTTTTTACTATATATAGTATCTTCAGTGGTTGAACTACGACATTGCATAAGAAATAGTGGGATGTACCTATTCTCCAGGAACCATAGAATTTGGGAGTTAGGGATCCATGTTAGTGCATAGCATTGTTCATACACCTAGAAATACTAAGGAGTCTGATAAAATTTAATAGGAGTATACACAGTAGAGTAATACTTACAGGAGAGTTAATAGATGTCATAGGAGAGGTGATGTTAAAGTAGACTATGAATAATTAGTAAGCATTGCTGGGGGCATCAGATGCTTTAGGAGGTTTATGGTCTTAACTTCTCAGGTGGAAAAGTCTCACCCCCTCAAAATGGTGGGCCAATAACAGCCATGTCTCTGTCACATAACTCTGGCCACCCCCAAGTCATGGAAAATTAGAACATGAAGAATGCTTGTGCCCACTTAGGTCCATCAGACTCTCTCTTGGAACTGACAGGAGAAAGTCTGGTCAAGCTCTGTGGGCACTTGGAACTGTGTCACGTATGAGGCTGTGCTTATGAAGTCCCTAGTTTGCACTGTCAGTTTAGGAAGAGCAAAGATCCATAACCAGAGAGAGAAGTAAGAAAGAGATAGTAGGAACAAAAATATTGATGGCTTTCAATCATAGGCTGAAGCAGATAGCATCTGCCAAAGATGGCTGCAACAACAGTGTCCGTACCACATACTCCTCTTACCATTCCCCCACTAAGAGGTAGAGTTTATTTCTTCACCTCTTTAAATCTAGGTCAGCCTTATGATTGCCTTGACCAGTAAAACAGAGCAAAAGTAATGCTCTGCCATTTATGGGAAAAGCCCTTAACTGGGCTTCCCTGGTGATGCAGTGGTTGAGAGTCCGCCTGCCGATGCAGGGGACATGGGTTCGTGCCCCAGTCCAGGAAGATCCCACATGCTGCGGAGCGGCTGGGCCTGTGAGCCATGGCCGCTGAGCCTGCGTGTCTGGAGCCTGTGCTCCACAACAGGAGAGGCCACAACAGTGAGAGGCCCGTGTACCCAAAAAAAAAAAAAAAAAAAAAAAGCCCTTAACTGGCCTAGTGGCTTCCACTTCTGCCTTTTTGGAACACTCACTCTTAGGATGCCCCCTCGGAACGCATCTGACATGCTATGAAAAGCCTAAGCCACATAGAGAAGCTGTGGAGAAGTGTTTCAGTGAATAGTGCCAAGTGAGCTTTCAGCTCACAGTGAGCATCAACTGCTAGACACGAGGGAACCATCTTGGGCATCCAGCCTATTTGAGCTTATAAGTCACCGTAGTACTAGCCAACAAATGCCCACAATCACGAGAGACCCCAAGAGAAACCATCCAGCTGAGCCTTCTCAATCCACAAAACCATTAAGAGAAAATGATAATTTGCTGTTACAAGTAACCAAAACACAGGTTCTAGTCTCTTCCTGAGTAAAAACGTTATTCTTGCCCTTGGTTTCCATGAGACATTCCTGTGCCCTTATGACCAGCTCCCTTCCCTCATTTTTGTTTTGGCTTTAGTTAATTCATTTTTGTTACTTGTACCTAAGTGTACTAAAGAGTACACTGGATGTGCAAGGAGATGAGAGTTTTAAAAACAAAAGCATTCTCGAATGAGGGAAAACAAGGTGTGGACAAGGCACTGAACCACATTAAGAGTTTGGGAGAACTGAAATAATGCATAGAGAATTAATGCACATCCACAGAAATATAACTAGAAACGTACGTGGGAATGAGGTATTAAATAACCTCATGGCCTAAATGAAAAGTGTCCAGTTTTTTTTAATATGAAGATAAAGTTTAAAGTTTAAAAGTGATCAGAATCACAAATAATGGTTTTACTGCTAATACTTAATCTAACTATTAAGGCAATTCATAATGAGAGAATTCTTCTATAAACTCAGTAATACTTTGATATGAATTTGTATTTTATTAATCATATATAGCTACATATGTGTGTGCATTTTCTTAAAAAGAAGCAGCATCACTTGTACAAACAGTATTTATTTTAGTGCACTCAAACATTAGAGGGAAATAGAAAGGGAGGGTCAGGAGAGAACCATGGAGAACAGAAAAATTTAGGGATGGGAGAATAAGGGAAACACCAAAGAAAGATAAGGAACAGTCTAAGAGAAGAAGAGGAACAACCAGGAAAGAGAGAGGGTGCCACTGAAATCGAGTGCTGTGAGAGCTTTAAGAATGAGCGAGAGGTTGACAATGTCAATTTTGAGACAGATCAAATGAGATAAGTACTAATAAGGGCATATTAGCTGGTCAATGAGCACTGTAGCTAGGACAGAATCCGTAGATGGTAAGAGCAGAAATCAGGTTTTCAAGGGCTGAAGACTGATTAAGGACAATACCCTTATAAAACAGTTTAAATCATTTTTGAAGACTTTTGTCTCCCCACATAATGAAATGTAGGTCAGTGAGAACTGAACACGTATTAAGGCCATATGAAAGAAGCCAATGGACGAAGCATTTTTTTTAAAGCATATATGAAGATAATTGATTAGAAGAACCTTGGAGGAAATGAGAGGAAATGGAGTGAAGGGCAAAGATCAATAATTAGTGGAAAATATTGACAGGTGGAGAGGTGTCACTCTTTCAGAAGCCAAAAGTAATACATAAAGATTTTGGATGTGGAGAAGCAGAAAGTGTAATGCTTCCTACTTGATGCTCTCTGGGAATCAGAATAGTGTTAAGAGAAATCTGGATTTAAATCTCAGGGCTCTGACTTGCCACCTGGGCAAAGCACCAAACTTTTCTGAGCCTCAATTTTCTCATCTCTAAACTGATGGTGATATTGACAAGCCAGCAATGAAGCATTACCATAATCTGTAGGCAGAGTATCTGGGAAAATTCTCATGTCTGCAGTAGACAACTATATTGGTTTTGGTAAAAAGATTAGAGGCGATAGTATATGTAAAAATACCTGCTCAAGTTGTCTGCACAAATATCTACTCATAAATTGTCAGTGTCATTATATATCATTTGTCTATAAGCATGAGCCCCTTGATATCTGCTGAGGATGAGAGAGGTGAGGATTGAGGAGGAATCAAAAGGAAAGTGATGGAAGTTGCATAGCCATTACAGAAACTGGGAAAGGAAAATGATGAGTGAAAAATTAAAAAGATATTCAGAGAGAGAAGAGGGCCCAAATTATATACCTATAACAGTGTCTGTCCACATATTTTTGACTAATTCAGCCATTTGGCACCCAAGGTATATATAGTAGAGGAAAAAATGAAATATACACCTAATTCCTTTAGCCTTTTATACTAGAGGGGTGAGAGAAGAGCACTGAAAGAAATAATCATTATTATCATCATCACTAAAGTGGACATCTGTGTGACCTTATGTCCCAACAGTTCACATATATTCATTTAATTATCTAATCAAACTAAGGTAAGTATTTACCATCCTAAATTACAATTACAAATGAGATTAGAAATGTTGACTTGTCCAAGGTAAAGTTAGGAAGTAGCAAATTCAATGCCCTTTAAACAACTATACTGACTCTTAAATTATGATTTAAAAATAAAAATATCCTCCAATTGGACATTTATCAGAAAAAAACAGACATCTAATCTTATTTGCATACTAATAATACTTAGCTTATCCATTCAATTCAAGAAGGAGATTCTGCGTCTACCACCTTATTCCACAGAGTGAGAACAAACCATTGACCCTATTCTTAAAGAATATCTGTTCTAGGGAAACGGAACATAGAGATACAAGTAAATTACAAAGCAGAAATGCATGCAATATAATGGAAAAAATCATGCTATGCCATACAAGAGAAGAGAAATACTTATTTCTACTATAGAATCTGGTAAAAGTTTAAGAAATTGGCGTAATTTAAGTTCCATATGGCTGATAAAGGGGTTTTAGAGGGGTAGATACGATAATAAGAAAATGGGAATTCATTCCAGGTTGTGGGAACCATGCTAGAAAAGACTGAATTTGGAGTGTGCAGAGTGTGAATACTTAGTTTCACGGAAGTAGAACTGGATTTGTGTAGAGTAAAACTTACTATCTAGAGGAGGAATTAATGAAAAGCTACTGAACCTTAAGTTTCAGGGCTTGTCACTTGCAAAAAGAATTCTTCTATAACAGTATTTAATTTTCTATTTGTAATTTGTATAGTTTTTTTTTTTTCCTTAAAGATTGCCCCCTCAGAGCTGCCTGCAGTAGCATAGCATTACAAAAGAAAACCAAAATAACTTAAGTGATCATTGAAACACAGGTCTTCTGATGATTAATTCCACATTTTTCCAGATGAGCCATACTGTTGTCATGACTTATAAACAACAGGAACAACAATAACTTACAAAAACACATGACCAAAAACTTAACTTTTATCTGTCACAAGGGGATGTGAAGGACCATGTAACATGTGAAGGGAAAGTTTGGCAATTTGGAAGTTTCAGTGCAAAGAATTACATGGACTTTGAAATGTTCATATTTATATCAAGCAGTTACATAGACTGTTGAGAGGATGAATAGAAAGGTTACCACTACTAAAATTATTAAAACTGAAAAAACTGATGGTTGAACATTATATAAAACAGATTTTATCATAATTTATAGGCAGCATTTCTAGAAAAATTCTCATATCTGTAGTATGATTCCAATAGGATTAGAGATCAAAATTTCCTTATAAATTGAGTATATTATGTATGAAAGGAGCACAGGGGCTAAATATATTTTGTAAATTAAGGATAACCATGTGTCCGTGCTACAGAACTTCTCAGAATATTTTATATATTAATATGCATTAATATCCAAGAGGGATACAGTTCTTTGCTCAAATTATCCTTTTGCTTTTCTTTGGCAGAGTATATATCACACAAGTAGATTTGGGAAGAACTATTTCTTGTACTTAATGTATATATTTAGTGATAACAATTTAATTCATTATTAAGATAAGACAAAAATGGACATCTATTTCCAACTGATTCTACTTTGGGAAGGCTGTATAACATGCATCACACTTATACTTAGCTAGCACCTTTAAAAACTGATTCCACAATTCTTACTTTCAACTGATAATTCATCTTTAGTTTGTACTTAGGATATCTTTTACCACCTACTTTATTTAATGTCATCAGATTATCATTCTGGAACTACATAATTTAAAAACCCTTATCACTTTAGGGCAGGCTTATTGTGGAATAGATAAGTGATTTGTTTAAATAACAGTATTATGGAAAATTATAGGTAAAATGGACAATCTCCCATTTACAAATTCCTCTTAAAAAAAAGATGAATATTACATCGTCTTTCCTGATACTATAATCAGACAATGAAAAAAATAACATTTAAAAAACTTTTTAATGTAGAAGAAAACACTGGGATTGGAAGATTTCATCCAAAGGATAATGATTTCCATAGTTGACTACCGGATTTCTAAGGTCTGCTAAAGATCTGAAGACTGTACTATTTGAGTTCTATATTCACCTAAAATATACATCTACCAGCATACGGATGATAACTGTTTGAAGAAAATAAACAACTGATCTTGTGAAACTGTCAGCTTCATATAAAATCAGTAATTTGTAAAAGAAACAAAATGAAAGGAAGTAGCAAATGAGCGCTGCTGATTTAGAATACCCATGTATGCTCTAAAAGGAGCTCTCAATCCAATATTTCTCAGGATCACTAGATGTTTTCCATAAAAGTGAAATAATATAAAGCTAATTATATTGTCATGCCCTTACCAAAAAAAGACATTTGACAATACAGTAATTATGTTCATAACTAGCACTATATATTGCAAGTAGGAAACAACAGTGGAAATGAATATAACCATTTTTTCCATTAGAGATGGTAAAGGGCAAATTAGAAAACTAAAAATCAATCAAACATTAATGACATTTCCAATATAGCATTTTACAATTAACTGAGCAGAGAGCAGGGCTTTTTATCATGATTTACCTCATCAGACCATTGTCATATATCAAATTAATGACAGAAAATGGCAAGCAAAATTAAGCTGTAACTGCCTAAAGTATTTAATGGAAAAAAGAAAACTTTGTATCAAATAATTATTGAAGCTTTTCTCACATCAAAGAAAATGACTCCGAGGAAAAAAAAATAACTAAAATATTTCAGAAAGAAAAATATTAGAAGATGTGAGGTTAAGACTACGAATGGAGAAATTTAACACTGTTAGACGAGTAATTTTTAAACAGTAATTTTGATATTGCATCCTCAAGAAGGGGAAATGGCCACATACAACACATATTCTAAAATTAAAAGAAGAAAATGTACTCGAGGATCTTGGATACTTTGTACTTTTAAAACATGTGGAGGGGCTTCCCTGGTGGCGCAGTGGTTGAGAATCTGCCTGCTAATGCAGGGGACATGGGTTCGAGACCTGTTCTGGGAGGATCCCACATGTCGCGGAGCAACTAGGCCCGTGAGCCACAACTACTGAGCCTGCGCGTCTGGAGCCTGTGCTCCGCAACAAGAGAGGCCGTGATAGTGAGAGGCCCGCGCACCGCAATGAAGAGTGGCCCCCGCTTGCCACAGCCCTCGCACAGAAACGAAGACCCAGCACAGCAAAAATAAATTAATAAATTAATAAACTCCTACCCCCAACATCTTAAAAAAAATGTGGAACATGAAAAAAATATAATCTTTCACATCTTCTGCAGCTCTTGCTTGTGATTATTTCCCACACGATTAAACACGTCAAAATCACAATAACAGTCATTTTAAATTGGAGAGTAATCAGTTCTATATAGTAATACACAGAGGCAGCATTTTAGTGTTAGAACAGATTTAAAACTCATTGCATTGTGTTTACCATTATATCTATATTACTGGGTAAAAAGAAAGTATTTGTTATGGTTATATGGAGTTTAACATCGGAGCCCAAATATCTATAATAGCTCTCTATTTTCTTGTTCTGTGATTAAATTATTTCATTATTACATAAATCCAGAATGAATTTCCCTATGCAAGTTTATACTCTCTAATTCATAAATCAGTGAGGTAGGCTGTAAAGTTAGACTGTTTTGAGTTGTTTGGCAATTAAATGTGCCTATTTCCATTATAAAAGTCTTTCTTATTCCATAATGAAATCATAAACTTAATCTGGTAGACCAAAATCTGCATTTAGGTCTTTATTTTTTAAGCACTGATTTTGAGAGTTTGGAATGTTTACATTTAAATATGGCTGAATATATTTAAAGTGAGTTAGAAGATTTAGCTTAAATAAATACAGGAAGACCTCAGTTATGAATTATTTTGATGTGCAGCTAATGCAATCATCTTAAATTAACAGCTTTCTTTAGTAAAAAGAAGATCCCTCTTTTCTGTTTATTGATACTCATTTCTCTTTACTGATATTCATTGGGATGGAAAAAGAGATGGAAGGAAGAAATCTGGTCTGTAGTGAACCTGGAATACCCAAAAGTCCTAGCTTGATAAGCAAAATACAGGAGCACTTTTCTATGATGATTATGAGATCCTCTCCTTTGATGGTAATTTGTTTGTTTCCTAAATTATTCTTTTTTTCCCCCTCTACTCATGAACATAAATCTATTCTGTGGGATATGAGGCTGCAAAATATGGAATCAGGAACCTGACAAAAGAAATAGAACAATTTAGCTATTACAATCACTGTTAAGCAACCCCACTGCTTCTAGTGGTAATATGAGTAATGGGGTCATACTCTCCTCTATAAAATGTGCATCATCAACACATAATGATGTGCAGCATTTCAACAGGTACTCATGTTAGACTGTTCTTACATATTGGAGATTCAAAATATGAGATTACTGGAAAAGGGAAAAAAATTACAGATTGAAGTATCTGTGTAATCTTAAGAATTACAGACATTTACGTGGCTATTTAGACACAGTTATCACGGCTCCTACAATGATTTAGAGATACATACAAGGTAACTGGCACATTAACATATGTGGAATTAGGGGAAAAAAAAGAAGAAAATAAGAAAACTAAACCAAGTTCATCTTCAAACATCCATACTGAAAATTCTACTTGTCTAAATTAATTCGTTCATGTAGGAGTTCTCAGCTATATTTTCTACTTTCACTCATTTCTCATAAGAGTAAGCAAACAATCAATATAGGAAAGTCACCAAAGTCTGACTTCCACCCCAACTCCCTCCCATTGAAATCTTGTCACAACGATAGGTGAGAATGTCAAACAGTGGTGAGAAGTGTGATGTGAAAAAAAGAAACAAAGAGACTGCAGCTACTCAGCCATTACCAGTAATGAACTATCGAAAGTTCTCAACCTTAGCTACATATTAGAATAACTCAGGGTGGGGAGGAGTTCCGAAAATTTTTTGATGACTGAGTCCACCTAGAGATTCTGACTTGATTGGCCTGGGGTGCAAAGCTGGGTACATGGAATTTTGCTTCCAGACCTTAGGTGATAAAACTAAATCTCTGTATTTCACAATGTTCTTTAGGAAAATTAAATAGAGTAAACAACTCTATTCATGCCGTGTGCTTCTCCGCAGTTATCAATTTGATGATTTTATTCTGTAAAGTTGTTTCGAAGAAACACTCATAGGGTTTTTTATATTTAGTCATACTATTTCTGAAATATGTCTTAAATTTTTGATTTGTATATCTAGAAGATAAAATTTCTATATCTAGAAGAGCTTTCTCTATTTGCTCTACTCTATTTGAATCAATAAGATGTCATCTTAATTTTGTAGTTTAATAAAAACCTCTCTTTAAATATGCTGGCATTTTGATGCTGCAGTCATATGATTTAAGAATTTGGTTTGGTTAAGAATTATTTTTTTGAAATAAAATACTCGAGTCAACGTATGCTCTGATATTCTAGCAGTATGTAGTTTTATTGTCTAAAAGGTTAAACTTTATTCCTGTAAGTTCATGACACTAAATAAAAAAGTAAAATATGTTTAATCTGATTTAGAATCAGAAGGCCCAATTTGCTCATTATGACAGATAACTGGTCAATGAACATGCAGAGGCAGCTCACTGCTGCCCTATAGTCCTAAATGCAAATAGAATGCAAGGAAGTGCCTTGCTCTACATCTACTTTTACATATAATAAGAGTATACCTGTCAAAATGTTTTACACATTGCACACATTTCCTTAATGCTGAAATTTGTTTATACCTGAGAATCTCAAACTATCTTGAAAGGCAGAAAAAGGGAGACTCTTTTTAACAGATTTAAATTGAGTAGTAAAACTACCAGTGCACCACACGGTGGAGTCAAACATCCACAAATCTATGTGGCCAATATGTGACAGGAAATCTGAGCACAGATTTAAGATGGCCAAATAAGGTAATGCCATTCACTTTGTCGTGCTTCTCGGTGATGTATTAAAACAAGTACTCAATTTCTGAAAAGGGAAAGCTAAGCCCATTAATTTTTTAATTAGCAATGAACTCTTCTGCAAATTTACAGAAACACATTGGGTATAAATTTTCATTTATACATAGGCTTATATTTACCCCCCTTATATATACTTAGAAAAACGTCCTTTGATGGTATTCTTAGTAGGTTCTTTGTCTGACACACTGTGCTTAAGTGCTTACTTCACAGACAACCTCTTTATCCTCTACTTGTTTCTTCCAAAGGAGATTCAAATTGAGCTTCAGGAAAGCCAGTCCTTGAAGTAAATCTGAGTACTTGATAACTCTGTTCTAGAAAACAATTCACTTTGCTGTCATCTTAAAATAAAATCTTGGAGAGGAATGTTTCAAGAGCTTTTGGGTGGCTTGCATTTTCCAATATTATATATTACCATTTGGGGAATTCAAAGTCAAGAATCATCTTGAAAATGCAGGTGCAACCAGAAATGCAGGGAAAATGGATTTGAGCTTGTTAGTACTCTAAAATCTCTTTTTTCAAGTAGATTTGAAATTTCTTAATCTACTTGTGTGCTGTTATCTGCAAGTATTTTGAACTGCTATTAATAATATTTTTAATATAGTTTTTATTTGAGATACCAAACAAAAATCTTTATATAATGTTATTAAAAACTAGTATGTTATATTCATGTTTATGGAATCATGTATTTATATCTAAATAAAAAAACACTCAGGGTCAACAACCTTTTAAACTAAACAATATTTTTTTTCTCTAAAAGTTCCCATTTGTTCCCTAAGACAATAAGAGCTTCTGCCAATCTCAAATTTGCTACTCATAATTTCATTCTACCAGCTTGAAAAAGTAACTCTATATATTTTACAGTACAAATAACTGAGTTTAATATTTCTACTGTTCAAATTTTTCCTTAATTACATTCAGCAAGTTATGAGCAGTCTTTAATCAAACATTCCTCCAAATTCATGTCACTAAATTTTGAAAAATAAGCGGTTCTACTCTGCCTTTAGTTTATAATCATGTCGTTCTCAATTCAGTAAAAATTTCCCATTCCTACCATGCATTTTTCTAAAGCCTACCTATAAAACTTTGTATGTGACTCAAATCCAAACAGTCTTCAAAATAGACAATGCTAGAGAACTTGACTACACTATGTTAGTTTGAAGAAATGTGTATACCGGGGAGGTTACATACTGCCCTGGTGAAAAGACTATCATGAGGATTTTATCATCAAAAACTTCCCCAAACTTCACTTTCTTTACCTCCTATGACAATGGTCAATGAGGAATCCCATCACTCTAGACTTCTGCAGCCTATCAAAGCTACCTGTACTCTGCCCTATATTCTCAAGGACGTTCTTGGTCAAACTTAGACAATATGGAAAACTAACCCATGCTATTGTGTACACTGATGCTTTGGGCACCAATTTAACTGTGATTCACTGCACTGTAAAGGCACAATAACCATAACTTAATAAATCCAGTATTTTACCCCCAAATTTATTTTGAAGTGAAAACATTCAGGTATCTCCACCAATTAGTGGGGAGAGGGCCTCGGGGATGGACAGATAAGCTTCTAATGCTCCTCACATTATAATGTATCGGTCTGAGTTATCCTTGGGTATTGGGTTCATACTATGTACATAAGATGTGAAAAGTAGCTATAGTTACTGTAGATATAGTAGCTATCTGATAGTATCTTACTATCAGAAAATCCTGAAGACATTTAAATACATAATTCTTATGATATTTTACATACATGTAAATGTTACTTAAAAATAGAAATACAGCATTACTTCCCAAGGTGAAAGTTAATTTAGATATAGACTAAATTTACTTGGTATAAAGCTGACTTAGATTTATTTTCATTCCTATTTTAACTCTCATTCTAGAAAAATTAGTTTAACACATTTCATAATTCAGATTGAATAGTGTTGAATGTATAGGTATGTGAGTAAATATGAGTATAGACATACTAGTATTAGTAATAAAATGCAAATTTATATCTCTAATTCCTTGTTATTAACTACTTGCAACACATTAAATGTAGAATATAGGTCATATGAATTCTAATTCCAAAATAAAGATGAGTTGATAATAAAATATTTGATGCTGCATTTTTAATACTACCACCAAAAGTATTTTCTTTAAAATTGACATTCCTACGGTTTCCCTCTAGCTCAAGTGTAGTTTGAAAATATTGATAAACAGCAGACTTCAGTGTGATACTGCCCTGGTCTTTTAAGTGTCTCTATTTCAAATTCCTCCATTATGTACGTTCAAAAATAAATCTTAGAGTACTAATATAGAGATCCTTTTTCCCCTGACCTCCAAATAGTCCAATCAGTTGATCAAATAACCCTTGGTACAACTAGATGAATAAATTTTAAGTTAGAAAGTTACTAATGCCTTGTTCAGATAATAAAAACAAAAGAAAAGAAGCTCATTCCAGGTTCTACTTGCCTGGGCTTCCTGAGGCATTTGAGCTGCGTCCACTTTGTCAGCAATATAAGCTGCCAACTGCTTGTCAATGGATGAGAGGGACTCCTGAATTAAGTGTAAGGATTTTTCAGTCTCCTGGGCAGACTGGATACTCTGTTCAAGCAACTTTTGCCTCCTTACGGCCTAAACAAAGAAGAAACAGGAATGAATCAGTTCAATATTTACTGGTGATAGTTTTTCCGCAATCCTTCTGCAAAGCAAATGAAGATTCTAGATTCTACCCCCATCACCTTTTTATAAGATAGATTTCGCAGCTTCCTGCCACTCATTCAGCTCTACTTATAAAAATGAAAATCAGAATAAGAAAAAAGAGTTAGCACACAGAACTGCAGGATCAGGAATCTCTGCAGGACAAAAGCACAGTATTATGTACATCAAGGAAAGAGGCTGGGAAAAACATTAGTGAAATCATCTCCGTCATTGCAATCTGTTGTTCTCAGACGGAATGTTCCTCCTGATCTCATTATATAGTTCAAGAGATTTGGTTTACTTAGAATAGGGTCATCGTCATCACAATCCAATTCAAGATAGATAATCCACTTCTACCAGTGAGACACATATACAATCTGTTCAGAATCAGCTCCTTTTCAAAAACAGAATTTTAGATAACCATTTGGTTAAGGATTTATTTTAAATTCTATTTCAACCAGTTATGCATGGTCTTTTTTTTGCCTCTACTTTCTTTCACAATTTGGATTATGGAAATTGCTTGTGCAATTGGATTTGTGTTACTGCTGAAGTAGAACAAATAATAAGTAACCCTAATATAGCTGCAATTAATCTTGATTGTTACTATAAGCATGATTAGGATAATTTAACACTTTTTAAGTATAAATAGCATGCTGAACAGACTGCAGAGTCTCCCTTGAAGGATCTGTTCACCTTTAAGAGTAGTTATAAAAGGAATGGGACAGACAACTTATTGAGAATTCCTTAAGCTATGCATCATAATCAAGGAATTTTCCTCATTATACAATGTGTAGGCATGATTATCTGGTACAAAAGAACTATCCTTCCCACAGACCATGATTAGGGTTTTGAAAAGAACCCTGCTTTTTATATTATATAAAGACTATTAGATATTATATGAAGAACATAAATGTTGGCTCTTAAGTTTAAAATATAGTGGAGATGTCAATGTCCTTTAATGAAGCCAACTTGGAAAACAGTGTTACTCAAGTGAGAACAAGGCTAAAAGCATCTGGACCAAAGGAAAAGGAGCTGGAAGACCTACGATGCTGCAGGAGCAAGGAAGGTATTCTCAGTATTTCCACCTACACCATAAACCTTCAGGATTCTGTCCTAGGCTTTTCTTTCTTCTCATTCTATCCATACCCTTAGCTACAATTAAACTTCATATGCTCACAGCTCTCAACTCTGCATCTCCAGTCCAGACTTCCCCCCTTGATCTCTACATTTGCATATATACTGTCGTAGGTGACAATTCCATTTGGGTGTCCCACAGCCATCAAAACAACAACAGAGGGCTTCCCTGGTGGCGCAGTGGTGGAGAGTCCGCCTGCCGATGCAGGGGACGCGGG
>NW_006784469.1:507511-524093 GCF_000442215.2 Lipotes vexillifer | reverse complement strand
GAGCCTGTGCTTTGCAACGGGAGAGGCCACAGCAGTGAGAGGCCCGTATAACGCAAAAAAAAAAAAAAAAAAAAAAAAAAAAAAAAAACAACAACAGAACCAAATATGGACCCACTGTCCCACCTCCCCAACTTGCTTTTTCTCTTTCTCTGTATCTTTTTCCCTATCTCAGTGATTTACAATTATGGCCTTTACTCGCCATAATTTTGGATATTTCCTACTCTTCTACCATATCCTTCACCATTTTGCAATTAGTGCAATTAGTGAGTCCATCGATCACCAATCCTTTCTTCTACCTCCTAATATTTCTTGATTCCATCCTTTTCTCCCTCTCCCCACCACCACCATTACTCTACTTGAGGCCATTAGCATCTCTTGCCTCAAACATGGTACAGGACTCTTGGCTGGAATCCTGCCCTGCCACTACTCATCTACAAAGAAGCTACAGTATGTTCTTCCTAAAATAACAATAATTATCTGCTTTAATCTTCTAGTGATTCCTTATTTTCCTTAGGATAAAAGCCATACTCAATATGGCTCTAAGTCCTTTCACAGTCCCTGTGGTATCTTCTACTACTTGCTGGCGCTACAGAGAATTTTATTTTTCATTTCCCAGCATACATTATGTTCCTCTTTACACTTGGTGTTAAACATGCTGTTCCCTTTTCCTAGAACAATCCCATGCCCAACTTCCTTTTATTAGCTAATTTACATTTATCCTTTGAGTCTTACCTTGGAAATGTGGACATCTCCCTCTCCAGGCGGCTGTCCCTGAAACCCGATGTTCTTTCTTGCCCTTTTATTTCTGTCTCAGTATGTATCACACCATATTGTAATTTCCAAATGCCTAACTATGTGCCAGGCATCAGGGTGCTCTCAGGTTTTCTTTTCAAACTACTCAATACATTCAGGCCTAACACTGAAAAATTGACCCTTGGCCCTAAGGCAAAAAAGGGATTCTTTTTAGTGGGCTGGGATTTTGAGAGACATTTGACTTCTCCAAAGTCTGGACTGGGGATTTTCTCAAAAATTATAGATTCTTGCCTGTTCTATTTCAATTTACGAAGAAAACTTCAGGCTCTTAGTTGAGAAAAATTACCTAGGAGTTTTAAAAATGTTATTAATATTTCTAGGAAATAAAGAAAGAAGAACAGATGTCAGATGACTGATTTTACAAAAATATCATAATATGGTTTATGATCATCTTTTAGTAAATGATACACTTATTTATTTTACTTATCTTTTTGTTTATAAGTACGTGTCAACGAGAGCTGGATATGTCAAATGTTTTGATCTCCAGCATTGTTCTGTTTTCTTTTCCCTAAGCAGTGAAACATTTTAGCCAATGTTAAAATTAAACCTCATTTCTTTGAGTGATTTTTGTAGTAGATGAACTAAAAAAACAAAAACAAAAGCAAAAAAATGCTATGTCCCAAATTCTGATGCATATAAAGGAAAACAACTATACATCCTTGAAATTTCTGCTTGGGGGACAGCATTAATTGCCACTTTGAATGCTGCTACCTTGCCCAAGGTAAAACCATAAGGATTAACTATTTTCTCATGGACAGTGGCTGGGGGTGGAAGTCCTATAAGAGATGTGCTAAAACCAAATCCAACTCCCCTGGCTCTTCAGGAACTAACATGGAGACCCAAGAGAGGCCACTAATCTGCATTATTTACAGCCACACTGCACTGCACAGACTGTCCTGATCCAGAAGTTCTATTATCTGGAATTTGAAGTTCAATGGGCCAGGCACTTAATGCAACTATTTCCTTTCAGTTTTTCTTTGTCATCCAAGAAGAGGTTGTAATTTGTTCAAGTACCAAGTAATAAGAATACTCAATTTGTGCCATTTACAGCAACATGGATGTACCCAGAGATTACCATACTCAGTGAAGTAAACCAGAAAGAGAAAGACAAATATCATATGATATCACTTATATGTGGAATCTAAATATGACACAGATGAACTTATTTATGAGACAGAAACAGAATCACAGACATAGAAAACAAACTTTTGGTAACCAAAGGGGAAAAGGGGTGGGGAAGGGATAAATTAGGAGCTTGGGATTAGCAGATATGAACTACTATATGTAAAATAGATAAACAACAAGGTCCTACTGTATAGCACAGGGAACTATATTCAATATCTTGTGATAAACCATAATGGAAAAGAATATGAAAAAGAATATATGTATATATATGTATAACTGAATCACTTTGCTGTACAGCAGAAACTAACACAACACTGTAAATCAACTATACTTCAATTAAAAAAAAAATACTCACTTTGACTGAATTACGTTGCTGGGTTTGAGAACACTTTTGATTAGCTGCTTCCTCCTGTCTAATTTATGAGCTATTCTGAAGCTCTACTATTATGGTCACGAACACGTTGGACTCTGTTACTTTAGAATTGTCGCTATAGTCTTCAACTGTAAACAATAAGTACTAAGTTTCTCTCATTCTAAGAGATGGAAATAAGACTTATCTCAAAAGGGTTTACAAAAGAGGTAGAAAACTGGCCTTTCCATCATTACTCCACCAGTCTCACTTATTCTAAACCTCTCTGAAAATTTAGGAGAGAATCACAGTCACAGTGAATCCGTGGCACAGGGAGACAGTGTGATGGTTTTTTCTGTTCACTCCCCAAGGAGGTATAAACAGTGGTACTTCAACCCTTCTGCCCCAAGCAAATGAGGGGCACTCCAAGACCATCATTTATAGAGTCTGGGAGTACAAAGTAGATAGGATGACTTCTAATTAACCAACTTGGACTCTGCTTATGCAGCTGAATGCTTTATTTGCTTTCTATGACTACTGAGGGCTTAAAAAAGGATCTGAAATGATGGCATAGTAAAGAGAAGAGGCATCTTGTACTTCCCAATGCTTGGTGTGGCAAAAACATTTCCATAGGTCAACTGGACACTGAAGGAGGCAGCTATGTTTGAGCTGTCTAACAGGAGCAGTGCATATGGAGCAAGAATACTCCAGGATAAAGACACTTGAAGACATTACAGAGCATGTTTTTCTTGTTAAAAAAAAATGGGAAAACAGAAGAGCTTCTGTAAGAACTCTTAAGAGCCCACACTTGCACCCCAAAGAAAGCAAATGTTTGTGCCCTTATTACATATAATACATGAATACCATAAAATGCTACTTAAGAGGAGACATTTGCTCACTTTCCTTCATTCCTACTTCTCAGGCCAATGTAGAATAATGTCACCCAGGTTGGGTAAGGGAAGATGCTTGAAACTGATCATTCTTCCCTGCCAGGGCAGTTCACTTGGGCTTAAACTGGAAACAACATTAAACTGAATATGAGATTGAAATTTTAAGCTGAACTAAACTTAACTTTTTTCGTGTCACAGAGACCAGAAAGGAATGGAATATACTGAGGATGCCAGTAAGAAAGATGAATAAAAAGATGAATAAACCAACTGCTTGAAGCAAAACCATTTCATGTTTCTGTCCTATCTGGTTCAAACTACGCAGCAAACTACTGACACAGTCCATGAATTCAGCACTTGATAAACTGAGGTAGAGGCAGAGGAAAAAGATGGCTATGAGGAACAGCGAGAATGTGGTTTGGTGCAAGACAGGAAATGGTTTATGGAAGGCATGAAGACACAGATAATGAAGGGCCTAGGAACTACATTTGAAACACTGAGAATTATAGTAGAACAGCATGATTAGAAGACTTAAAATAGATATGTCAATGTCTTTGCCTCATACAAAGGCCAGCAAATTACACGTTTTATATCCATCTACTGATGTTCCATGTGTGGACTACTGCTACTATCAAATGCAACACTTTGCTTACTAACAGATAATTTCAGTGAACAATTAAAATTTCTGAAGCATAATTTGAAGGTCTTTAAGGAAGGATGCCATGAAAATGTCAGAAATTATTTTAAAACCTAGGAATGTTCTATTTGCCTCAGAAACCGGTTCTCCCAACTTCTAGCTGTTCAGAACTGGCAGGAGAACATCCTCAAAGAAGGTGAAATGTAAGGAACACCCTGGGCCTCACCGTAGACTTGGACTTCTTTGGGGTTGATGAGAGATGAGCATTTCATTTCTCAAGATTCTGTATGGTAGAAGAAAAATAATAGATCTCCACAAAGTTGCGTATAACATTTCTGCGTGGTTAGGGAGTGCTTTTAGCAGGCTGAGGAAATATTTTTCAAGAAGAATCAAGCTAATATTTTGAAAAGGGAATTAAATGGAGATTAAAAGAAAAGGAGAGGGAGAAGATAATTTACAGCAGGGAGGAGAATTTACAGCTGCTCACAGTCCCAGCAACCATCAAAAGCTTCACTTTGTTGCTTTTTCTTGTTTTCAAGTTAGTATGTCCTACTTTTTCCTAAAGAAACAAGTGCCTACACAGTGTTCCTTGGACAAGGAAGACCAAATAAATAAAAACTCTTGCTTTAACCCACTTTAGGTTTAACTCATAAGGCGTTCTGGCACAATTGCTTTTTGTGGCATAGTTGTTAATGCGCTTGAGAGGGATGTAGGCTATAAATAATTACATAGATGTGCACATGTGTTTGTATACAGTCTTTTTTTTTTTTTTTTACTGTTGTGGCCTCTCCCGTTGCAGAGCACAGGCTCCGGAGACGCAGGCTCAGCGGCCATGGCTCATGGGCTCAGCCGCTCCGCGGCACGTGGGATCTTCCCGGACCGGGGCACGAACCCGTGTCCCCTGAATCGGCAGGCGGACTCTCAATAGAGTTTTTAAATATAAAAGAATATTACATTATTTACAAGGACCTCTAGATTTATTTTTGTTAATGTCACTTGGTTTAACCCCACTGGTCAAGAAAACCCCCAAACCATGTGCATGGAGCTCCCTATAATTTCCTTTACAGGAAAAGACTATAAACATTAAAACCACTGGTGTCATGGTTAATTGGAACTTCATCTGTTTTAGGTCTTTGCAGGCCACCGAAGTTCTTCTGTGACCTCTGAGGGAAGCATACTTGAAAGTAATGTTTAGGAATCACGTTATCAATGGAACTTGACATCAGATAGCCATGACTTTCAAGTCAAGCATTGATAGAATGGTCAATGAGCTGTACAGTAATATATCTAAGACATTTCTGGATTTTTGCTGCATCCATTCATATTCATGGGTAGACAAATGAAATTGGTCTTCTGCCCTGACAGGAGCAAAGTGATGTATTATTTCAGCTTCAAAAAGAAAGTGATGGAAGTTTAATACAGTAAATCTAGCAGGAATCTACAGAGTTCATCTAACCCCAGTCTTTTCAAGGTAACTTCAGAAGCCCCCCTGGTCAGTAAAGCTTCTCTGAACCAATGTCAAGGTGCTCTCTGATTGTGCATGCGCTCATAATACTGCTCTAGACTTTAGGCAATTAATAATTTATAGATACTGTAAATAATTAAACTATCATAGAAAATTTCTCCTGATACAGAATGAGACAGAATCAGAGTCTAGGGATAAGCTGGGTCAGGATTAAGACCACAAGTTTAAGTAACATATAGAGCAAGTGTCCCCAATCCCCGGGCTGCAGACCCACGGCCTGTTAGGAACCGGGCCGCACAGCAGGAGGTGAGCAGTGGGTGAGCGAGCAAAGCTTCATCTGCCGCTCCCCATCGCTCACATAACTGCCTGAACCATATCCCCTCCTCTGCCCCGGAAAAAGTGTCTTCCACGAAACTGGTCCCTGGTGCCAAAAACGATGGGGACCGCTAACATAGAGGGTATATAAGAGTAAAAATCCAAATCTTGCAGTAAAATCAAGTTGTAGAATGAAGCACTGAGTGGCAATCCTACAAAAGTAGGAATGCAGCCACTGAAAAACTTAGTTGATTTCTGGCAATTGCTTCTGTTGTTGTCCCAGAAAGCTACAAATGCAGCAACTCTCCCCTAATGCACGTATAGGTAGGGGGAGGCAAGGTGTCCCAATTAGAAAAACTGTATGTTGTGCTTCCAAGCTGAGGTGGGGAGGTAATTACGCCAGTGCTGAGGGAGAACCTACTGAGACCAACTGCAGACAGACTGGCAGTTCTATCAAGTTGTATCAACGTGTTATTGTCATGTAAATGAACTGGCAACTTGGTATTCCTCAGATAAGGGTTGTGATTTCCCTTGGACACAGTCAGGTGACAGCAACCTCAGAGTGGAAGACCTCTTGGGGTTAGTCGAACTCTCCACTCAGGAATTCAGACTTTCAGGATAAAGCCTGCACAGAGTTTCTGGTCTCCGGGACTTCACATGATGTGTGGGAAGTACATCCTTCACAGCCCCATTTACAGAGCAGCTAAGGATGGCTACAAGGTTTGGCTATGAGTAAAACAGTTTTCAGTCTTCAGGCAGTAGTCTCAAATATAGCCTCAATAACCAGAAATGATGCTTTTCTGATGTACATTAGTGATCTCTGCTGGATCTCTTTTACTGTGATGTAGGCCCATCATAGTCTGAAGCCAGTGTTCAGCTTCCCTTGAAATAAAATGCTCTAGACTCTGTTGACCTCTAAGGTCAATCACCAGTAGGGTTAAATTATACTCAGACTGGTGCTAACTAGATGTGGTATCTGAGAAACTGGAAAAATACCTCTCTCTCCTGGGATGTCTGGGATGACTGATCCTTTTTCATCATTTCCATATGCATGAAGATTAACAATACTTATTGATCACAAATACTTCAGATGATTGCCGTGGTTCTGGAGAAGTCAAAGTGCAAGACAGAGTGTGTTTATGGCTTCCTGCCACACTACTTATCCACACTTTACTAAAAAATACCTCAGGTATAGCTCAGTAAATAGCTGCACTATTGTGTCTGAAGATTATTACAAGGCTTGCAAATCTTTTGTTCTTCAAGTAGATGAGATAGAAAAGGATACAGATTTGTAGCAAGGAACTCCTGCCAGGGTCTTTGACTCTGATATGATTCATTTGGCTGGGATGCACACCTTAAACAGCAGGAACAAGATGTAGAAAACAGCTGCTTTTGCTTTTACTTGCCAAATATGCTGTAAACTTATTGAGCAGTAGCCTGGGAGTGCAGAAAGAAGACTCATGTGTGTTGATATAGGCATGGGGAACAGATAAATACTGGCAAAGTGGTGTATTACACTTAATTCCTTGTTAGAGACCAGGGTTGTCTGTCACTGAATGCTCTTGTGAGATATTAAGCTGGATGAAATAGACATAAACTGTTTCCAGCTTCCTCCTCTAACTTCTCCCCTCAGTGGTATCTTATCATCTGTAGGTGAAATCCATTGTGCTACAGTTGTTTGGAGTGGGAGAGGATCAACCAGCTCTCAGTTGGTAGGCCCTCACGTGTAGGGTTGTTACATTTCTCCTAAGTCAGATACAGCTGAAAATTAAGTTACAGCCAATGGTTACCACAGCCATGCAGAATGGCTTAGTGTCTTTCAAACTGGTCCCACAGAGAATATCTGTTCCATCTAAAATGTGGTCCAGGAGGAAAAAAGAGGTAGTATATTGGGGAATATAGCAACACCCTTTATATGCCATCAAAAGTTTGGCATGATTTCCTAGAAAGTGCTCATTCTACTCCAGCAGAGAACTGTGGCCTTGAAGGAGAACCACTGTTATCCCTGCTCGGTTTAATTGTTCAGGTGTTGAAAATGAGCTTCATCTCTGGAATAAAGATATCACTCAGCTCTAAAGAGCACTGGATGGATGTAATAAAGTTAATGGTCCACTCTGGGAATGATTCTGAGACATAGGGCACATTAGGAATCGGACTGCCTTAAAACAATTCATGCTCAGGTAAAGGTCAAGGCCAGAGTTCTAAACCTGAATAATCATCAGAACCTAGAGGAACTTTTCAAACTACAGTTCTCAGGCTCAATCAAATTCTACTAAATTAGAAATTCAAAGGTAGTCAGAGGGAATAACATATAGACTAAAGTTCCTGTAACCCTTCCATCTGTATGATTTTGATGACTAGCCAGATTTGAGAAGAATTATCAAGAGTGAAGTTTGAAAGAAAAGTTGCCTTAAATAAGAATTAAATAATACAGAGAAATGCAATTAATTGGGCTCACAACAAAGAAGAGGGAAGGACAAAGTACCATTGAATTGGCCACTTCTCAATGCAGATCAGAAAACAATATGAAGTTGTTAAGGCAGAGGCAATAAAGCACTTCTTGAATTTTATTTGATACTTTCAATGGAAACTCCCTAATGAATATGTGTATTCTATGACTTAAAAAACACCTTGATGAATTTGAAAAATATTTGTATTCCTCATTCCATACATGGATGGCTCTAAGATACTAGAATACAAAGCAAAGTTGTTTACTGTTCCTTCTCCCATTTCTTTCTTTTAAAAAAATGAAAGTAATTTTTACTAGCACCAAACAATTTTAGTGACAATTTGCCTGAATATTAAAGAACAGTTTTGATCATTCAACCCTAAGAATATATGTAGCTTGACAATAAAATCGGTTTAAAAAGAATCTAGAGTGGAAAAGTAAGATGGACAAGACAGATGAATATTACCTTGAGAATCATATTTTATGTTATAAGAATTAAACATTAGTTGTAAGCTATGACGGACAGAAGTAAAAGTTATAGACAAGTCTAACTTCAAAAGTCTCACTTTAAGAAAGAGAAAAACTCCAAGAATTTTTATGAAAATGTACACAGATAACAAATTTAAAAGAAAGTTTTCTTATCGAAAAATTCATTCCTAAAAGGCTACTTTACCAATCTATACTACTAATTTAAAAACTGCAAGTGATTAGTCTTTAGATCTTAATATCAGATGTTTTTCATTTAAATAGTAACTTTGCCTTTTGCTATTCTAACTTCAGAGGTAGGAGTTCAACCACTAAATTATAAGAAATGTGAAGACAAGAAACTCCTAAAAAAATATTTGTAATCGGGAGACCTTCAAGATGGTGGAAGAGTAAGATGTGGAGATCGCCTTCCTCCCCACAGATACATCAGAAATACATCTACACATGGAACTGTTCCTACAGAAGACCCACTGAACGCTGGCAGAAGACCTCAGACCTCCCAGAAGGGAAGAAACTCCCCACGTACCTGGGTAGGGCCAAAGAAAAAAGAATAAAGAGAGACAAAAGGATAGGGCCGGGACCTGCACCAGTGGGAGGGAGCTGTGAAGGAGGAAAGGTTTCCACACTCTAGGAAGCCCCTTCGCGGGCGGAGACTGCGGGTGGCGGAGCGGGGAAGCTTCAGAGATGCGGAGGAGAGCACAGCAACAGGGGCGCGGAGGGCAAAGCGGGGAGATTCCCACACGGAGGACAGGTGCCGACCGGCACTCACCAGCCCGGGTGGCTCGTCTGCTCACCCGCCGCGGCGGGCGGGAGCTGGGAGCTGAGGCTCGGGCTTCGGTCAGATCGCAGGGAGAGGACTGGGGTTGGCGGCGTGAACACAGCCTGAAGGGGGCTAGTGCGCCACAGCTAGCCGGGAGGGAGTCCGGGTAAAAGTCTGGAGCTGCCGAACGGACAAGAGACATTTTCTTGCCTCTTTGTTTCCTGGTGTGTGAGGAGAGGAGATTAAGAGCGCTGCTTAAAGGAGCTCCAGAGACGGGTGACAGCCGCGGCTATCAGCGCGGACCCCAGAGACGGGCATGAGACGCTAAGGCTGTTGCTGCGCCACCAAGAAGCCTGTGTGCAAGCACAGGTCACCATCCACACCTCCCCTACTGGGAGCCTGTGCAGCCCGCCACTGCCAGGGTCCCGGGATCCAGGGACAACTTCCCCGGGAGAATGCACGGCGCGCCTCAGGCTGGTGCAAAGTCATGCTGGCCTCTGCCGCCACAGGCTCCCCCCACATCTGTACCCCTCCCTCCCCTGGGCCTGAGTGAGCCAGAGCCCCCGAATCATAGGCTCCTTTAAGCCCGTCCTATCTGAGCAAAGAACAGACGCCCTCAGGCGACCTACACGAAAAAGCGAGTCCAAATCCAATGCTGAACCCTGGGAGCTGTGTGAATAAAGAATAGAAAGGGAAATCTCTCCCAGCAGCCTCAGGAGCAACGGATTGAATCTCCACAATCAACCTGATGTACCCTGCATCTGTGGAATACCTGAAAAGACAATGAATCATCCCAAATTGAGGAAGTGGATTTTGGGAGCAAAGATATATATTTTTTTTCCCTTTTTCTATTTTTGTAAGTGTGTTTCTATATGCTTCTGTGTGTGATTTTGTCTGTATAGCTTTGCTTTTACCATTTGTCCTAGGGTTCTGTCTGTCCATTTTTTTCTTTTACTTTAAAAATTTTTTCTCTTAAATATTTTTTAGTTTAATAACTTTATTTTACTTTATTTTATTTTATTTTATTTATTTATTTCTATTTTCTCACCCTTTTATTCTGAGCCGTGTGGATGAAAGGCTCTTGGTGCTCCAGCCAGGCGTCAGGGCTGTGACTCTGAGATGGCAGAGCCAACTTCAGGACACTGGTCCACAAGAGACCTCCCAGCTCCACGTAATATCAAATGGCGAAAATCTCCCAGAGATCTCCATCTCAATGCCAAGAGCCAGCTTCACTCAACGACCAGCAAGCTACACGTGGACACCCTATGCCAAATAACTGGAAAGTCAGGAACACAACCCCATACATTAGCAGAGAGGCCGCCTAAAATCATAATAAGGCCACAGACACCCAAAAACACACCACGAGATGCGGACTTGCCCACCAGAAAGACAAGATCCAGCCTCATCCACCACAACACAGGCACTAGTCCCCTCCACCAGGAAGCCCACACAACCCACTGAACCAGCCTTAGCCACTGGGAACAGACACCAAAATCAACGGGAACTACGAACCTGCAGCCTGTGAAAAGGAGACCCCAAACACAGTAAGTTAAGCAAAATGAGAAGACAGAAAAACACATAGCAGATGAAGGAGCAAGATAAAAACCCACCAGACCTAACAAATGAAGAGGAAATAGGCAGTCTACCTGAAAAAGAATTCAGAATAATGATAGAAAAGATTATCCAAAATCTTGGAAATGGAAGAGAGAAAATACAAGAAACGTTTAACAAGGAACTCGAAGAACTAAAGAGCAAACACACAATGATGAACAAGACAATATATGAAATTTAAAATTCTCTAGAAGGGATCAATAGCAAACTAACTGAGGCAGAAGAACGGATATGTGACCTGGATGTTAATTAGTGGAAATAACTACTGCAGAGCAGAATAAAGAAGAAAGAATGAAAAGAAAAGAAGACAATCTCAGAGACCTCTTGGAAAACGTTAAAAGCACCAACATTCGAATTATAGGGGTCCCAGAAGAAGAAGATAAAAAGGACTGAGAAAATATTTCAAGAGATTATAGTTGAAAGCTTCCCTAATATGGGAAAGGAAAGAGTTAATCAACTCCAGGAAGCACAGAGAGTCCTATACAGGATAAATCCAAGGAGAAACACGCCAAGACACATATTAATCAAACTATCAAACACTGAACACAAAGAAAAAATATTAAAAGCAGCAAGGGAAAAACAACAAATAACACACAAGGGAATCCCCATAAGGTTAACAGCTGATCTTTCAGCAGAAACTCTGCAAGCCAGAAGAGAGTGGCAGGACATATTTAAAGTACAACCAAGACTACTCTACCCAGCAAGAATCTCATTCAGATCTGATGGAGAAATTAAAACCTTTACAGACAAGCAAAAGCTAAGAGAAGTCGGCACCACCAAAGCAGTTTTACAACAAATGCTAAAGGAACTTCTCTAGGCAGGAAACACAAAACAACGAAAAGACCTACAATAACAAACCCAAAACAATGACGAAAATGGTAATAGGAATATACAAATCGATAATTTTGTTAAATGTAAATGGATTCAATGTTCCCACCAAAAGACATAGACTGGCTGAATGGATATAAAAACAAGACCGCTATATATGCTGTCCACCAGAGACCCACTTCAGACCTACGGACACGTACAGACTGAAAGTGAGGGGATAGAAAAAGATATTCCATGCAAATAGAAATCAAAAGAAAGCTGAAGAAGCAATTCTCATATCAGACAAAATAGACTTTAAAATAAAGACTATTACAAGAGATAAAGAATGACACTACATAATAATCAAGGGATCAATCCAAGAAGAAGATATAACAATTGTAAATATTTATGCACCCAACATAGGAGCACCTCAATACATAAGGCAATTACTAACAGTCATAAAAGGGGAAATCGACAGTAACACAATCATAGTAGGGGACTTTAACACCCCACTTTCACCAATGGACAGATCATCCAAAATGAAAACAAATAAGGAGACACAAACTTTAAATGATACATTAAACAAGATGGACTTAATTGATATTAATAGGACATTCCATATGAAAACAACAGAATACATATTTTTCTCAAGTGCTCATGGAACATTCTCCAGGATAGATCATATCTTGGGTCACAAATGAAGCCTTGGTAAATTTAAGAAAATTGAAATCATATCAAGTATCTTTTCTGACCACAATACTATGAGACAAGATATGAGTTACAGGAAAAAATCTGTAAAAAATACAAACACATGGAGGCTAAACAATACACTACTTAACAACCAAGAGGTCACTGAAGACATCAAAGAGGAAATGAAAAAATACCTGGAAACAAATGACAATGAAAACACAATGACCGAAAACCTATGGGATGCAGCAAAAGCAGTTATAAGAGGGAAGTTTATAGCAATACAATCCTACCTTAAGAAACAAGAAACACCTCAAATAAACAGCCTAAACTTACAGCTAAAGCAATTAGAGAAAGAAGAACAAAAAAACCCCAAAGTGAGCAGAAGGAAGGAAATCATAAACATCAGAACAGAAATAAATGAAAAAGAGACGAAGGAAACGATAGCAAAGATCAATAAAACTAGAAGCTGATTCTTTGAGAAGACAAAGAAAATTGATAAAGCATTAGCCAGACTCATCAAGAAAAAAAGGGAGAAGACTCAGATCAATAGAATTAGAAATGAAAAAGGAGACGTAACAACTGACACTGCAGAAATACAAAGGATCATGAGAGATTACTACAAGCAACTCTATGCCAATAAAATGGACAACGTGGAAGAAATGGACAAATTCTTAAAAATGCACAAACTACCAAGACTGAATCAGGAAGAAACAGAAAATATGGACAGACCAATCACAAGCACTGAAATTGAAACTGTGATTAAAAATCTTCCAACAAACAAAAGCTCAGGACCAGATGGCTTCACAGGTGAATTCTATCAAACATTTAGAGAAGAGCTAACACCTATCCTTCTCAAACTCTTCCAAACTATAGCAGAGGGAGGAACACTCCCAAACTCATTCTACGAAGCCACCATCACCTTGATACCAAAACCAGACAAGGATGTCACAAAGAAAGAAAACTACAGGCCAATATCACTGATGAACATAGATGCAAAAATCCTCAACAAAATACTAGCAAACAGAATCCAACAGCACATTAAAAGGATCATACACCATGATCAAGTGGGGTTTATCCCAGGAATGCAAGGATTCTTCAATATATGCAAATCAATCAATGTGATACACCATATTAACAGATTTAAGGAGAAAATCATATGATCATCTCAATTGATGCAGAGAAAGCTTTCGACAAAATTCACCACCCATCTATGATAAAAACCCTGCAGAAACCGGGCACAGAGGGAACTTTCCTTGGCATAATAAAGGCCACATACGACAAAACCCAAAGCCAACATCGCCCTCAATGGTGAAAAACTGAAATTGTTTCCACTAAGATCAGGAACAAGACAAGGTTGCTTGCTCTCACCACTATTATTCAACATAGTTTTGGATGTTTTAGCCACAGCAATCAGAGAAGAAAAAGAAATAAAAGGAATCCAATTGGGAAAAGAAGAAGTAAAGCTGTCACTGTTTGCAGATGACATGAGACTATACATAGAGAATCTTAAAGATGCTACCAGAAAACTATTGGAGGTAATCAATGAATTTGGTAAAGTAGCAAGATACAAAATTAATGCACAGAAATCTCTAGCATTCATATACACTAATGATGAAAAATTGGAAAGTGAAATCAAGAAAACACTCCCATTTACCATTGCAACAAAAAGAATAAAATATCTAGGAATAAACCTACCTAAGGAGACAAAAGACCTGTATGCAGAAAATTATAAGACACTGATGAAAGAAATTAAAGATGATACAAACAGATGGAGAGATATACCATGTTCTCGGAAGAATCAACATTGTGAAAATGGCTCTACTGCCCAAAGCAATCTACAGATTCCATGCAATCCCTATCAAACTACCACTGGCACTTTTCACAGAACTGGAACAAAAAATTTCACAATTTGTATGGAAACACAATAGACCCCGAATAACCAAAGCAATCTTGAGCAAAAAAAACAGAGCTGGAGGAATCAGGCTCCCTGACTTCAGACTATACTACAAAGCTACAGTAACCAAGACAGTATGGTACTGGCAGCAAAACAGAAATATATATCAATGGGACAGGATAGAAAGCCCAGAGATAAACCCACCCATATATGGTCACCTTATCTTTCATAAAGGAGGCAAGAATATACAGTGGAGAAAAGACATCCTCTTCAATAAGTGGTGTTGGGAAAACTGGACAGCTACATGTAAAAGAATGTACTTAGAACACTCCCTAACACGATACACAAAAATAAACTCCAAATGGATTAAAGACCTAAATGTAAAGCGAGACACCATCAAACTCTTAGAGGAAACCACAGGCAGAACACTCTATGACATAAATCACAGCAAGATCCTTTTTGACTCACCTCCTAGAGAAATGTAAATTAAAACAAAAATAAACAAGTGGGACCTAATGAAACTTAAAACCTTTTGCACAGCAAAGGAAACCATAAACAAGACGAAAAGACAATACTCACAATGGGAGAAAATATTTGCTAATAAAGCAACTAACAAAGGATTAATTTCCAAAATTTACAAGCAGCTCATGCAGCTCAATATCAAAAAAACAAACAAGCTAATCCAAAAATGGGTAGAAGACCTAAAGAGACATTTCTCCAAAGAAGATATACAGATTGCCAACAAAACATGAAAGGATGCTCAACATCATTAATCATTAAAGAAATGCAAATCAAAACTACAGTGAGGTATCACCTCACGCCAGTCAGAATGGCCATCATCAAAAAATCTACAAACAGTAAGTGCTGGAGAGGGTGTGGAGAAAAGGGAACACTCTTGCACTGCTGGTGGGCATATAAATTGATACAGCCACTATAGAGAACAGTATGGAGGTTCCTTAAAAAACTACAAATAGAACTACCATATGACCCAGCAATCCCACTACTGGGCATAGACCCTGAGAAAACCATAACTCCACAAGAGTCATGTATCACAATGTTCAATGCAGCTCTATTTGCAATAGCCAGGACATGGAAGCAACCTAAGCGTCCATCAACATATGAATGGATAAAGAAGATGTGGCACATATATACAATGGAATATTACTCAGCCATAAAAAGAAACGAAATTGAGTTATTTGTAGTGAGGTGGATGGACCTAGAGACTGTCATACAGAGTGATGTAAGTCAGAAAGAGAAAAACAAACACCATATGCTAACACATTTATGAATCTAAAAAAAAATGGTTCAGAAGAGCCTAGGGTCAGGACAGGAATAAAGACGCAGACTTAGAGAATGGACTTGAGGACATGGGGAGGGGGAAGGGTAAGCTGGGGTGAAGTGAGACAGTGGCACGGACTTATATATACTAACAAATGTAAAACAGACAGCTAGTGGGAAATAGCCGCATAGCACAGGGAGATCAGCTTGGTGCTTTGAGTCCACCTAGAGGGTGGGATTGGGAGGGTGAGAGGCAGACGCAAGAGGGAGGAGATATGGGGATATATGTATATGAATAGCTGATTCATTTTGTTATAAAGCAGAAACTAACACACCACTGTAAAGCAGTTATACTCCAATACAGATGTTAAAAAAGTTATTACAAAAATACATTAAATATATATTCGTAATCACCCTCATTCATAAAGATTTTAATGCTCTACCAAAGCAAAAACAATTTTTCTAGTGTGAATATACAATACTTATATTTAATTAGGTATAAAAGTAAATGCAAGCATAAATATGTTTATATACATGCATATATAAATATATACACAACTATACATGTGTGTATGTGTGTTGGTGTATCCCTTTGTGTCTAGACCAGAAAAGCGAATATGCTCTAATTGGTATAAACACAGAAGAAAAATTTAACTACTGTCTTATATAAACATTTCAGAAATGTTAATGCAAATGACCCAAGAAACACTATTTACTAAAGTAGGGTAAATTATATTTAAAGATAATGATGGAATTACTACTGACAAAAATAAAAAATAAGTATCTATGATTCCTGATCATTAAAATAAGAATGAAACACATTTACCATTGTCCTTTGTTCTTGTGAAAGTTATATAATATTTCAGTTTCTGTATCTAACAAACAGAGTGCAATTAAACTCAAAACACAAGATGAATCTTAAAATATTGTTAAACACAAGAATCAAGGTAACTCACATAACTGATGGTAGGAAGAGAAAGACAACCTTTTTCAGATAATAAAAGAAGATATAGCAG
>NW_006784469.1:446946-507501 GCF_000442215.2 Lipotes vexillifer | reverse complement strand
GCGGTTCAGAAGTGGAAAGAAATAGGTGAGGGATGTTTAGAGGTACAAACTTCCAGTTGCAAAATAAATGAGTCACTGGTATGAAATGTACAGTGTGGGGAATATAGTCAATAACTATGTAATATCTTTGTGTGGAGACATAACTAGACTTATCGTGGTGACCATTTTGAAACGTATAGATTGGGAGTTTGGGGTTAGTAGATGCAAACTACTATATATAGAATGGATAAACAACAAGGTCCTACTGTATAGCACAGGGAACTATATTCAATATCCTGTAATAAACCACAATGGAAAAGAATATGAAGAAGTTATACATATGTATAACTGAGTCACTATGCTGTACAGCAGAAATTAAACACACTGTAAATCAACTATACTTCAATAAATTTCTTTAAGAATGTAAAAATCCCTACAAAAGAAAGAAAAATGTACAGAAATATCGAATCACTATGTTGTGTAACAGGCACCAACACAGTGCTGTAGATCAATTATACTTCAAAAGCAAACTCATATCAAAAGAGATCAGATTTGTGGCTACCAGAGGTAGGGGGCTGGAGGAGGAGGAATTGGATAAAGGTAGTCAAAAGGTACAAACTCACAAGGATAAGATAAATAAGTACTAGGGACATAATGTACAATATGATAAATATAATTAACACTGTTGTACGCTATATATTAAAGTTGTTAAGAGAATAAAGCCTAAGAGTTCTTATCACAAGGAAATTTTTTTTGTTTCTTTAATTTTGTATCTATATGAGATGATGGATGTTCACTAAACATATTGTTGTGATTATCATTTCATGATATATCTAAGTCAAATTATTATGCAGTACACCTTAAACTGTGGGTCAATTATGTCTCAATAAAACTAGAAGGAAAAGAAAGGATTCAGATGAATCCTCTGAAGAGGTATATAATATGGGCAATGTCTGGAAGGGTCCCAAGCACAAGAGCTTCTGTCTCTGCGAAGCTGGAGCATGTCACCCTCCCAGTGTTGATGTGTTCACAAACCTGGATGCTTTCTGAACTCCATACTATTGGGATTTTTAATGGGGGCTTTATCACATATGTGTCATCAATTATCAACTCCATTTCCAGTCCCTCTCCCCTCTCCAGAGAATGGGGGGGGGTAGGCATGAAAGATCCAAGCTTCTAATTTTGGCTTGGTCTCTCTGGTGACCAGCTCTCATCTAGGAGCGCACCAAGAGTCACCTCATTAGAACAAAAGATATTCCTATCACCCAGTAAATTCCAAGGAGTTCAGTGTCAGATGCTCCTATCACTTAGGAAATTACAAAGGTCTTAGGATTTCTGTGTCAGGAACTGAGGTCAAAGATTAAATACCAGAACAAATGTTCTTCCTACCATCTCTATTTACAAGGGTTTTAGGAGCTATGTGTCAAGAACCAGGGGCAGAGACAAATATATACATATTTCTTATATTACAAAAGAAGATAGATAGAGGAGCAAAACTCTTTGCTGATTTAAAAAAAATTTTAAATACTGTCTTGTCTATTTTTCTTACATTAAAGAGGGCTGGGCTACTGGCTTTATTATCTATATGTAAATATTACACAGGTGAGTTTTTCCTTCAAAATCTAATCACTATTGACCAATTATTCAATTAAAATTATTATGAGAGCAAGTTGCATAGCCCACCGCTCAGCTCAAAAATAAAGTCACCTTGAGCACAGATGTTTGGCCTAACAGTCTTCTTGCGGTGCATTTTTTACATAAAGATAACAGTTTTAACACAGAGCATTAACCTAGGAAAGGCAAAATTCAAGATATCCAATAACCTTTCTTCCAAAGTAAGGAAAGAAAGCATCAAATTTAAAATGTGAAAAATGTAAACCTAGAAACTACATCCATAGTTAACACTCTAAGAATTAGATTAAAATTCTACCTTTCAAAATACTAAAGCAGTTAGCATTAGTTGATCATCTTCACTGAAATCTTTTAAAATAATGATGCTCTGTAGAAATGAGTCTAAGTTCTATAACTCCTGCATATATTCAAAACCAATTTAGGTGTAAAATTAACCAAATATATAAAACAACAATTGGGGCTGGCATCATGGGCTGGCAGCCTGTGCAGTCATGCAGTACTCCATGCTTATAAGAACTCAAGCTTGGTTTCATGTTTTGCTGTCATTCTCCTGAAATTCTTAATTTTTGAACAAGGAACCTGCCTCTCCTCTTGTACTGGCCCTAAAAATTAAGTAGCTGATCCTGATTACAATAATTTGGGGAAAATGGCCAATAGCTATAAGGTTGAAATAAGAATCCAAACAAAACTGGATAAGTTCAAGAAATAAAATTTTTAAAAAACATGAAATTCAAATTAGATGCACCAGGACACAGTGACTTACTGGTGGAGGAAATATGAATACAAAATGAATGACTTCCAAATATGAGTATAATTGGAAGATAAGACTCCAAAGACCAGTCTCTTAGTTGTTTCGGGATATAATCAAATACATCCTAGAGATATTGGATACATTAACTGAAGATAATGGAAATAAAAGTCCCTTTTCTTTTGATTGTCCACATGATTGTATGTGTATGGTTGAGAATAAGATGATTATTTTGCTGGAAACTATGGGAGAAAGGTACATAACTGACTGTTTCCACTGCAAACTGTTTTACTGACTACTACTGAGTCTACTGTACCATTCGTTAACACTTCTGCTTATTTTGAATTCCTCTCTAGGACAGAAGAGCTCCTATTCCAAATGCTTTTCACGCTCACTTTCTCAAAGGCACTGGTTCTCTATTCTCCCACCCCCATTTCTTCATGCCAGCAACCTAAGACATCCTAAAGAAGAGTTAGCTCCCTCTCAGGTATGGAGTCTCTCATGAGTAAATTTTCTCAGTCTTCCTAATCTTCACCTGAAATTATCTTCATATTATCTCAATTCTCTTTTTTCACTCCCGAAGTTCATCCTTCCATTTTTGCTCACGTATCCTTCCCCTGTAAGACCTTGCTCTTACATATTAAGAACATATCTCTATTGGATCTTCCCCCAGACTACAAACAGGCTTAAATCTTCACTGTTCTGACAGTCAATGAGGTGTAAAATTACCTCTATCCTATTACTCATGAAACTGGCCCTTCTCTCTCTTTTTTCATCATCAAACTTTTTTTTTCCATTATCAAACACATGCTAATTCTTGTTTTCCTGCTTTATTGACATATATTTGACACATAACATGGTGTAAGTTTAAGGTGTACGAGGTGTTGATTTGACACATTTATAAATTGCAAAATGATTACCACCCTAGTATTAGTTACCACCTCCATTCCATCACACAATTACCGTTTGTTACCAAACATGTTGGAGAATAATTTACATTTACTGCCTTTACTTTACCACTGCCAATTTCTTCTTTTACGTCAATTTAATCTCACAGTTGCCCCTCTAGCACCTGAACAAGACAAGTATAATTAATAAAGTGAAGGAGTAAATGGGAGTTGAGCAAACAAATCCAGCCGGTAGAGACTACTTTTACAAGTACTAGGTTCTGCAGTTTATGTATGAACAATGTAGGAAGAAGAGAAGTAAAAATTATTTTAAGTATTTTTATATGCCAAAAAGGGAGTTAACTATTAGAACTCGGCTAATTCTAAGTTCATTAACTCTATCATTTTAAAGAAAATTCAGAAGTTGGTAACATTTTATTGATACTCTTTACCTACAGTAACTTTGTTTATCTACTTTTCATTAAAATTAGACATGTCAAAAATCTTAGTCCATAAAAATAATCTGATCAGTAATTTAATACACAGATGTATTTTCACTGGCCTAATAGTTTTGCTAAAAATTATACTTATACCTTAGCAGTAAAACAGGTAAAGAGACAGCATGTAAAAAAAAAAAATCTGCCTTCTGTAATCATTTGGAGCATAAGCTTAATATCATCTCTTTATGGTGACAGCAGATCTATAGACAAAGGCCAAGACATTTGATATTTTTTTCCTTAAGGACACACCAAGTATAAAGAGCTATAAAAAATAACCTCACTCGGGCTTCCTTGGTGGCGCAGTGGTTGAGAGTCCGCCTGCCGATGCAGGGAACACGGGTTTGTGCCCCGGTCCGGGAAGATCCCACATGCCGCGGAGCAGCTGAGCCCGTGAGCCATGGCCGCTGAGCCTGCGCGTCCGGAGCCCGTGCTCCGCAATGGGAGAGGCCACAACAGTGAGAGGCCCGCATACCGCAATAAATAAATAAATAAATAAATAAACAAATAAATAAATAAATAACCTCGCTCATAAAGAAAAATATGAGTGGCTTGTATACCTCTTATTGCCTGCCAGACCACATTTAGATCTGCTAAGACTACCTTTCTGATCTGCTGGAGAGAGAATGGTGAAGAAAGAGAAGAGCCCAAGACTACCTTAAGTTTCTGGCCTGAGAAATTTAAAGAATGAGTTGACATGAACGAGAACGGAGAAACTGTTGGGTAGGTTTGATAGGAGCTCGAATCTGAGTATGTTATGTTTGAGCTGCTTACTAAATATCCACATAGAGACATAACAGAAGGGTGGATATACAGTTCTGGAGTTTAGGGCAGAGGTCTGTATTAGAGATAATATTTTGAGAATCCATTAGCAGGTAAAGAATATTTAAAGCCACAACACTGCATAAAATATCCAAAGGAGTGAGTGAAGAAAGAAAAGACAGCATGAAGCTTAAAACTATTTCGTTTACAACTGGATCTAGTTAGGCAAAATTTGTTTCAGAATTCTTTCTTATGTGTTTATGAGTGAGATTGGCATGGGACTTTGCTTCTTGTACCATTTTCATCAATTTTTAAAATTGAAGTATAGTTGTTTTACAACATTATATTAGTTTCACGTGTACAACATAGTGACTCAATATTTTTATAGATTATACTCCATTTAAAGTTATTACAAAATAATGGTTATATTTCCCTGTGCTGTACAATATATCCTTGTTTCTTATTTATTTTATACATAGTAGTTTGTATCTCTTAACCCCATACCCTACTATCACCTCTCCCCTTTCCCTCTCCTCACTGGTAACCAGTAGTTTGCTCTCTATACCTGTGAATCTGTTTCTTTTTTGTTATATATATTTGTTCATTTTATTTTTTAGATTCCTGAGATAAACATATAAGTAATAACATAGAGTATTTGTCTTTATCTTAGTTATTTCACTAAGCATAATACTCTCTAGGTCCATCCACATCGTTGGAAATGGCAGAATTCCATTCTTTTTTAATGTGTAATATTCCATTGTGTGTACACACACACACACACACACACACACACACACACACACATAAATGCATATTTTTTGTATTCATTCTCTGTTGATGGACACTTGGGCTGCTTCCATATCTTGGCTATTGTAAATAATGCTGCTATGAAGACTGGGGTGCATGTATCTCTTCAAGTTAATGTTTTGTTTTTTTCAGATGTATACCCAGGAGTGGAATTGCTGGATCATATGGTAGTTCTATTTTTAGTTTTTTTAGGAACCTCATACTGTTTTCCATAGTGGCTGCACCAATTTACAAACCCACCTACAGTGTACTAGGGTGCCCTTTCCTTCACATCCTCACCAACATTTGTTATTTGTATACATTTTGATGACAGCTATTTTGACAGGTGTGAGGTAATATTTCATTGTCGTTTTGATTTGCATTTCTCTGATGATTAGCAATGTTGAGCATTTTTTCATGTGCCTTTGGCCATCTGTACATCTTTCCTTCTTGTACCATTTTTGTCAAATTTTAGTAAGAATATTTTCTAGCCATATTTTTCAGCCTGTCTTAACCAGCTTGGGCTTCTATAACAAAATACCATAGATCAGGGGGCTTAAATAGCATACATTTATTTCTCACAGTTCTAGAGGCTGAGAAGTTCAAGATCAAGGTATCTGCAGATTCAGTGTCTGGTGAGGGCCCTCTTTCTAGTTTGCAAATGGCCTCCTTCTTGCTGTATCCTCACGTATCTGGAAGAATTATCTCTCTCGTGTCTCCTTATCTCAGGGCATCTCAGATCTTCCTTTTGGAATTTCTTTGCTTTAGAAAGGATCTGCTGAGGTAAAAATCTCAATTTCTGTTTCTCTGAAAATGTCTAATTTGCCCTTGCAATTTTGCTAGGTTCAGAACTCTGGGATGGTGGTAATATTTTCTCAATATCTTGAAAACATTTTTCCAATTTTTTTTCTGATTCTTTTGTTGTAGTTAAAAAGTCTAACGTCAGTCTAAGTTTCATTCATTCAAAAATGATCTGTCTCTGCTCTCTGGTTGCTAATGTAAATTTATCTTTGTTTTTGGAATTCTGCAGTTTCACTGTGAAATGTCTAAGAGTGGATTTCTATTTATTTATGCTGCCTGTTGTATATTGTGCTTCCTGGTTAAGTAGGTTGGCTCTGGAAGTTATTCCTCAGTATCCTTCACATATTCCCGCCTATCCATTTTCTTTATTCTTGCCTCAGAGTCTCCCATTAGACATAAGTTAGACATTCATAACCTACTCCCAATATATATTTTGCCTTCCTGTTCATACTGTCTACCTCCTTAGGTTTTGGTACCACATTCCTTATATTTCAATTTCCTCATAACTCATTTTTTTCAACTGTTTAATATACATTGAACACAGCCATTATTTTTTCCAATTTTTAGTGATAATTTTAATTTTAGTACTCATATTTTGATCTGTTTTTCAAATCTTCCTCATCAACTTTTAGCATCCTATTTCTTCATTTGATTCTCACTCTCATTTCTTTCTTTAATATTTCACCTACTTATATTAATTACCTGGCAATTCTAGTACCTGAAATTGTAGAGGAGGTGATCTAAATTCACTCTGTGTTGCACATGATTACTTTGCTTCATGATGGCTTGTTTTCTTGTGCTTGTGGGGTTTATCGTGAGCTCAAATTTCACAAAATTTAGTCTGTGAGAATACTAAGGTGCTTTTCTTTCTAAGAATTTGGATTCATCTCTCACTAGTGCTAGGGTGCTACCAACCTGGAGCTACTTTAACTTAATCTCTTGTCTTAGGGATACCTTGACTCTTACTGGTAATAAACACTCAAATAAGCGACTCTCACAAGAACAGGCCTACGGTTACACATTTTCAAATGAGATGATTATAATTATTCTTACTTTTAATTTTATACTTAGAGTGGAAAGAGAGATCGACATATTTTTATATTGGGACGTTTCACAGACAGAATACCCCCGTCCATCATTGTACTGAAGATATAACCCTTGTTTTACATAGAATCTCTGTTCACCTCCCCCCATTTGCTTGAGCCTGAGGCTCAGATTTCTACTGTATCAAATGGCTTAATTTAACCAAACTCTGGGTTTCTAGCATTAGCTTTTAGCACTAAGGCAATACAAGGGTCAGTGCTCATAGTTGTATTAGTTCTATGACTTTAGTTTCATCCGCATTTTTTTCTTTGTCCTGGCCTTTAAAGGTTTACCCACTTCCTTGCAAGAGAGAAAACATTTAAAACTGTATTTGTTGGAAATTTCCCAGCATCTTGGTGCTTTGAAGAGGGCATTTTAGAAAACTGAGCCTGCCTCATCCTTGGGAATGGAAGTCAGCCCCTTCTCAACATATGTGGAGTTAATCAAAACTACCTCATAAAAATAATGTGGGGATTAAGTTTAACACTGTTTATAATTGCTTAGCACAAGGACTGACATAAAAATGCACTCAGTAAATTGTAGCTTTTACTATTTATATTATACATTGATATTTTCTAAGAAGTAAACACACTGACAAAATCATAAAGATATTCTTTTATAGATAAATGGCTTTCCAATAATAATTTTGACTTCAAGACTGATATACAGTCACTTGTTTTCCTGGATTACTTTACAGTTTTCCTTCAGTCAATATTTGTCTATTCTTCCCTATCTATGCTAAGGCAGATGTGACACTCAGTGACCAATTCAAAGTTATAATTACTGGAGCAATTAATGAGTCCCTCAAGCTGCCTATCATGAGCGTTACTACTAAAGCAGAATCAACCAATTTAGATTTTGCTTCTTCTCTTTTACTGTCTGCTATTTAATGTCACGTGAAAAAACTTATACATGACTTTGAGAAGACCAGAAATGGGGGCATTCACAATACACAAGAAAGATGAAATAATCACTAATCAAGAGAACTGGTAAAGGCTTTGGACTTCTAAATACATGTGATTTTAATATTTAAAACTCTAAAATGCTTTTTATAAAATTAGTCATCCCTAACATTTTTAAACTCATACTTTAAGCTTTCCTTAGAAATTGGGAAACTAGTTACTTGCAATATTCACTTCTTACCAAGCAGCTTTTATTTTTAATATAAGGAAAAGATCACTGAGATTGAAGGCAGCATGGTCAACCAGTATGTGCCCAGGCTCCAAGAGCAGAGACTTGGGTCTAAGCATACTAGCTTTGTGGCCTTTGATACCCTATCCATTTCTATAAAATAGGAATGTACAATACAAGTCCTTATAACATAAGGTTGCTGTGAGAACAAATGAGAAAACGCACGTCAGACACTTGGAGCAGTGCCTGGGCCTTTGTAACAATTATACTATTATTGCTATTATTATACATTTTGCTGTATCGCTAACAAATCGTCTGTAGCTTGGTTACTCTGTAATAAGTTGGAAAAATTAGATTATTTGGTACATTTTTTGGAGCTGTTTCCTGGTTTGCTAACCATCTCTCAAATCATTACTGTGAGTAGAAAATGTAGTGCCATATGATTATGAAGAGTGAAAGATGCCTTTTCAAGGAATGGAAATAATTTATCACTTATCTGAATGCAAACTCACACTCTGAAATTAGGAACAGGATCTAGCAAATCTCTTTTAAATATTCATAGGCAATAAAATCTCTGGCTGTTTGATTGATCTAACAGGCAACTGAATGTTACCTTTGTTCTGCATAATTGCCCCTACAGGAAACATCAGTTAGGCAATTAAAAAAAAAAACCCCACAAACCTTTGACATAGGCATTTTAATCGAGCAGAAAATGGGCTAAGGCTCATATTCAAGAGAAAGGGCACTTGTTTATTAATGGAAAAACTGTTTTTCTTGAGCCAAAAAAAAAAAATCAAGAAATTTATGGCTTAAAAAAATTCAGAATTTTTGACTATAACAATCCAATATACAACATAGATTTTTTTTAAAGAGGAAATCAATGTTAAAACTGTTACTGTAATTATTTTATTTCCCCAGACTCTTAGATAATTATCCCAAGGCTGCATCTGCATTGCATCAAAACACCAGTCTTTTCAACTGAATATTCAGTGGGAACATCCAAATGATTGATTTAGCTAAAAAAGTACTAGATATTTTTCTATTACCTAGATAGTCTGGAATTGATCAAAGTACTCAGATTATACCCTGAGAACTAGGAAAACCCTGTTACTACTCATCCTTTTAACTCAACATCTTATTTTTAAAGTCACATTGGCATACTAAAGACTAGCAGAACAGAATTTGAGAAGGATATTATCTCTAACATGATGTGGTTTTCATCAAAGCTCTAAAGCACCAAATATGCTTTATTTACATTGCCAAATTACTCTCAGATTATTATTGGCAAGATACTTTATATAAGCATAGCCAGGGCTGATAGTGGTTTCAAGTTTACTTATTGTTACTATAGCGTTCTGTTTAATTGATTACTGAAGTAGAATGACAAATTCCTTCCAATTTTAAGACCTATGGAATGATAAAAGTCCTTTCGTCAGTCTTCTGAATTTTATTTAAATAATGGAGGTGTGTACATTTCATTGTTTTTCACATTGGAATATATGTATATGTTTGTCTATCCCTGCCCTGGCAGCACACACGCATGCACGCACACACACACATACACTGCTTTGAGGGTAGATACTACAGCATACAACCTAGTAAAAATAAAAGCACTTTGCAGGCAGTATTTTATATATTGCTCAGGAGAATCTTATGAAATACGATCTGTCATCGCAGATGAGGAAATGGAAGCTTGAAAATATTTCCCAAGGGTACAGAGCCAATGGGTTGTAGATGGATGTGTTTATTGTCTTTTAACATTCATGTTGGTGATACTGGAATATTTCTCTCTTTGCCAGCTGGCAGGATGCTAAGCTTTGTCAATAAAGGGTGCTGGAGTGACACTGGGGGAGGTAAAGTTTTCTCTGTTCAGTGTGTTTTTACTTCTTGCTCCCGTGGCTCTGGGTTGGCCTGTGGGATGCCTGGTGGAGTTCACCTCGTCTGTTCCCCACCCCACCCCCCAAATAAATTTTAGCAGCATCCTCTACAGGTGCCTTCTGACAGGTTCAGTGGGTGCTCCAGTGCCAAGTCCAACCTGGGTGCCAAATTCATGGGCAGCTTTGTGGAGCCCAAGCTGGTTTCCCTAAATTCAGTGGCCCCTACTGTAGCTAGCTTCCCAGTGAGTCCAACAGGCAATCCCCTCTAGCTTCCCAGAAAATTCAATAGCAGCCCCCACAGGTTACCTCCCCATGAATTTTGCCATCATCCCACTCCAAGATTCCCTTCACACAAGCTTGAGCCCACTGACTACATACTAGCTCTGGTTTGGGTCAACCCAGCGAACTTCTTTGTCATCTCATGCTCTGGAGACATACTCTTTCCAAAAAGGTTTGAATCCCAGCCTTGGGTAGAGCCCCTCACTTTCCAAGTCAGTTCCTTCCCTGGGTACTATCCCTTGGTTCTAGGGAGTTCTTTGGAGTTCTCTTTTATTTCCTCTTAAAAATTAATTCCCAGTAATTACTTATTTGTATTAAAGGTTCCCTGTTCAAGTTACTGTGTAACCTGTTTTCTGTTACCTGTCTGACCCTGATTAATACCAAGGGCTATTCCAACCCAAGATTTTCTGATTCAAATTTCAATGCTTTAAAACTCAGTTTGGATACAGCAAAATAAGCGTTCAATCAAGGTTTGTTGTTGAGTTGAATTATTATCTATTTGGGGGAAATACCAGGTTCCACAACAGAGACCTTTGAAATGTAAAGACATAAGTAGTTTTTTGTGTTGCTAAAGGTTTGCAAAAGCATTACATAAATGAGGCTGATGCCAAGATCAGGATTAGTGACTGGTCTACTCCTAAGGACAGAATAGACAAACACTGAATGAACATGGTTAATGATTAAAATTTGGGTCTCTTCACAGCTTAGCCAAAATCAGTTTTACAGTGTGCCTTTTTTTTTTTTGATTGAACTCTAATTTCTAACCTGACACTAAAATTCAAATACAAATACAAGCACATTCCAATTCTATATCAAAATCCAAATGTAAATGACCTTTGACCTAGTTGCCACCTCGGAATACCTACTTCTGCCCACATCCAGTAACAGTGCGATAGGGTCAAGGGCGAAAGGACTGTTTAGAACTGCCTATTTCCAGTCCATAGTCCCTTATATTGATATGGAGAAAGTATGATTAGACTACTAAACAAAGGTAGTGCAGGATTAAGGATTGTTTGGAGTCTCTGCTAATCAGGACTTCTTTCTTTCCAATGTATAAACATGATCCAACTTCTCCCCCATGTAAATAACAGAAGGTTCCCTGCATACCATCATAGCTACCATCCCTCCTTAGGACCTTTCTTTGCCTTCACAGCCAAGCTCCTCACAAGGATCGTGCACACTTGCCTTCCCCGTCCTTTTCTCTAATATCTTCTGTATCACACTGTCACCAGAGTCTCTCTATCCTCAGGAAAACTCCATCAAAACTGCTCTAGGAAAGGTCACAAGTGACATCTTTTTTTTTTTTTTTGCGGTATGCGGGCCTCTCACCGCTGCGGCCTCTCCCGCTGCGGAGCACAGACTCCGGACGCACAGGCTCAGCGGCCATGGCTCACGGGCCCAGCTGCTCCGCGGCATGTGGGATCTTCCCGGACCGGGGCACGAATCCGTATCCCCTGCATCGGCAGGCGGACTCTCAACCACTGCGCCACCAGGGAAGCCCACAAGTGACATCTTTTTGCCCAATTCTGTCTTCATCTTACTGGGTTTCTCCACCCATACTTAACAGTTTTTCATGACTCCTCTTTATAAACTGCTACCTGCTAAGCACCCTGGTTTTAACTTGCGTCTCCTCTTACCTCTGATCATTTCTTCTCATCTCCTCTGTAGACACTGTTTCCTCAGCCGAAAACTTGATATGGGGTATAACTCTGAAATTCTGTCTGATACTTTTTCTTTGGGCTTATTTGGGATGATCTCAGGAACTCTGCAGTTTTAATTAGCACGTAGCCTGACAAATTCCCCATCTGTGTAACTAGTCTGAATCACTCTCTTTAACTTTAGGGCTGTGTAACTCTCTCTTACTGGATTAGGGAATATCCCCACCTGGATACTCCCTAAGTACTGCAGCAGATCCTGTTGCTGCCCAGCCACATAACCTCCTAGCCTCAGAACCTGTAAGTTCACTTGAAGCTTTGGTGGCCAGTATGTGCACGCACTGCTAGATTCCCACCTTAAGCTCCCACATTTCTCAATTTTACTGCTCTAGGCAGCCCAGAAGTACTGGGATTTTATGCACCCAAGGGCAATCCTCAAACACAAAGGGAGGAAAATTGGTGGACAAATGTTCCAGCTTCCATTAGCCCAGCGGGACAATTCTAAGTGAGCTCTATGACACTGGTGTTCTACCTGATTTCTTTAAAGCTCCCAGTGGGACTGAGCTCAGTAACTCCCAATGGAAACTCACTCATAAAAGCATCCTTTATCAGACTTCCAACCTTTCATTCTCCATTCTCCCCATGCACTCACTTATCCTTCTTGGTACCATCTCCAAAATAAATTACCAGAGCCTAAGGTCTTCACTCGGGTTGCTTTTGATTAATATCAAACTTAAACAGACATGTCTGGCTCAATGGGGGTAAAAAATGACATGTGATCTTTCACCTCCAAACTTGTTTTTTCTTACTTTCTCAAAGTTGTTTCTGAAAAATATCTGATACTCAATCACCTGAGTCAGAAACCCAGATACTCTTCTGAATTTTGCATTTGCTCTGTATCTATCACCAATGGCCTTGCCTTCAACTGAGCTAAAAGTATCGCTTCCTACTTGGTCTCACTGCCTGCAGTCTCCCTGTCTCTTAGACCCCCCAGCCCACTGTCCAGTCTCCACAGAGGTAACGTAATCTGATTGTGGCACCTCTCTTCTCCTTCCCCCTTATAAGTTAAACCCTTCAGTGGTTCCCTAAGTGCATGGCTCTAGAGCAGGCTCTTTGTGAAGCATAGATCTCCCTTAGCAATCTCACTCATGCTTATGCTTATTTGCTCAGGTTCACCTTCAGCCAGACTCCCATTTGCATTCTGTGTTTTAGCAAAACCAAATACTCCCAATTTTCTGTAGCTGCTGGTGGCTGCCTGCCTGGAATCACCCTCTTACTCTTGCCCATTTGGCTGTCTCCTACTCTAATTTAAAAATGTAGTTTACAACAAATCTTCTCTAGGAAAGCTACCCCAAATACCTTCCATTGCTGACCCACACAAGTCTGTGTCCTTTTCTATGTTCTCTAATCCTCTGTCGTAACTTTTAACCCAACATTTTGCATCTTCTAAGGATATTATTTGTTTTCATGTCCTGGAGCACACTAAGAAATGAATAATTTTTTGCTTAACTAATCAATGACTATAAGTAGTGAAGTACAGATACTTTTTCTGACTTATTACCAAACCTTCAGTGTCTCACATGTTATAGATGCACTTAGCAATCAGATACGAAAGTAAACCTCATTATGAAATTTTTTTTCCTTCTTGATAAATAATCCATTCTTGATTTAGGAGAGTGTATGCAAAATATTGTTTGATTCAGAAAAATAGGTTATTTTTTTTTCAATTTTGATTTGAAAAATTCACACCATATGTATTAATTTTTAAATATGAAAACCCCTCTGTTATATATAAATACGAACTCATATTATTTGGGAACAATAAACAATATCCAATATCTTGGGCACTAATAAAATACCATGTATTATTAACAGATTATATATGACCATAACAAACATGTGTGTACATGTTTGAAGAGAGAGAGAGAGAGAGGTGACGATACCTACACATATTAGTTAATCTTGCATATGGAAAAGAACTGTGGTCAGATAAGATCCGATTTTGAACACCAGATTAACTATTTACTCATGTGAAGATCTGAGCAAGTTACTGTACTTGGTCTGTCTCAGGTTTCCTATTAAAACCCATACTTTATAAAGTTTTAGTAGGATTAAATGATATGATACACATATAAATATTTCATCCATGTCTAGAACTTGAAAGTTTCTACAACCTGGAAGCTGGGCTAATATTTAAATTATTCCTCATTTTGACTGAGAGGCACAAAGGTATTTGCTAGACTTCATGCAAATTAGTTTAAAGAGATTTTTTCACTCTTCTTGTCATACCTCTTCATGTAGTTCTCTCCAACGAGAATTAAACGTCTCGAGTTCCTCATTGATCAGTTCATCCATGACTCCACCATCTGTTAGGGTCTGTGCCAATATGCGAATCTGATTTGGGTTATCCTCTGAATGTTGCATCAAATTTTCAAGTGACTGAAATACATTTGCAATAATTACTATTTCACTTCTTTTTCTAAACCCATTGAACTAACTCAAAATGCTCAGTATCTTCTGATTCACATATAATTAAGTTATAAGCAACTTAAAGCAATATTTAATTGGGATAACAAAACATGAAAGATCATTGTTATTTCAAAACTATGATGTTGCTCCATGTCAATCTTCATGGGCTTGTGGCAGAACTATGGAATGGGGTACATAAAAAATGATTCACAGCCACCTTCTTCTCTGAGGCTCTCTACTATAAAACCTGGAAGGTAAGACACTCAATTTCCCAACTTCTCTCATAGCTAGTGATGGCCAAGTGACATGATTCTGACAATGTACATAGGTAGAAATTCAAGAGCAGAGTTTCCCTTCTCACATTAGAAAAAAAGTCACAGTACTTTAGAAGAAATCCCTCTGGCCTTCACACTTTTTCACACATACATGGCTTACAGGTAAAGTAGCCATATTTGGACTGGGAGACAATAAAAACAAGGATGAGGTTCTTCAATCTGTTCATTTAGTAGGATAAGTGCATGATCACATCCTTTGTTCTGGCCATGACACTTTTACTCATGCGGTATAACTCTGCAAGTTTGTTTCATCTTTTTTGGAAGATGCTTCACACTGTTAGTTCACAACGAATGTTTGGTCACTGAACATCTCTGAATAGGACAGGGACATAATTATAGTCTATCTGAGGCCTCTCTCATTGTTCCTTGATACCTCTTCAAGTTTTACAATTCTCTTGCAAAAGTAAGGAAGTTGGATATAATCATGCCCAGGTTTCTGCTGTAATGTCCTAGGATTCCAATTCTATTCAGTCAAAAACATTTCACATTTTCTTCACATTTTGATTAATTTATGTACCTTATTTTAGCAGATTTACAAAGGGGCTGCACTACAAGTGGCTCTACACACAATACATAGGCTAAAACTACATATTCATTACATATAAAGGATTATCCAAAAGTACAATAAAATGCATAGGACATAAATGATTGTCAGAAATTCACATAAATCAAAGCTTATACATGCAAACTCCTTTAAATTTTACTTTTTAAAGATCACCAAAATAAAACTTGAAAATGTACTAAAATTCTCTATGTACTAAAATGTATGAACATTTTAAAGATACATTTCCAATATCAAAGCATGCCTATTTAATACCTTGAAACATTCTGTAAGGTATAAATTTATGATTTTAAATAATTAAAAAATATGTTCCAACTCAGTGAAGGTAGCTTTTAAACTGGAAATAATGTTTTACATTATCATCCTGTTTATCTCTACTCCAATGGAGCAAAACTGTGCATTCAAACTGTCTTTGCAGGTCTGTAGTAGATTTAAGCAGGTAAAGATAAATGTAAACATAGAACATAGTGATATAGCAAAAGGCATATGTCCTCTCTAAGAGGTTATTTAAATTCTCTTTAAAACCTTAACACTAGAAGGTTCAGAGAGGAATCAAAGGTTTCAACCCAAGTGCTGGTGCTGGGGAAGGAATAGCAACTATACTCTCTGCCTGGTGTTCTTTGAATTTATTTTCTATTTGATTCTTGACATCTTTCAATAATGCATATAAATTATCGCAATTATATTAATTCACAACTTACAGCTAGCACCTCAGAGATTTCCTCAGCTCCACCAGGAATATTTTCAGTGGCCTTAAGTTTAAATTCTACTTCATTTAGCCACTTGTTTGCCTTCTCCAAGTATGACAATAACTCATGCCAACATGCCCAAACTTCCTGTGAAAGAAATGTATATCACAAATGAAATATTTTGATAGAACAGTGAGTGTGCGATTTTGCCAGTTCCATTTTTAAAACTTCTAAAAATAAAACATAGTTTTTACCTTTTCTTTGTAAATCACTGAAAATGCAACTAGTCATTTTGAGCATCTAATATGTCTATAATTACAAATGATTAAGGAAACATTTTATTACATGAATATATTCAAGACTCAGTGATTTACTTTTTAAAATAAAACATAATTCATCAACATTACAGTCTGGTCCTTCTCAAACTCTTCCAAAATATAGCAGAGGGAGGAACACTCCCAAACTCATTCTATGAGGCCACCATCACCTTGATACCAAAACCAGACAAGGATGTCACAAAGAAAGAAAACTACAGGCCAATATCACTGATGAACATAGATGCAAAAATCCTCAACAAAATACTAGCAAACAGAATCCAACAGCACATTAAAAGGATCATACACCATGATCAAGCGGGGTTTATTCCAGGAATTCAGTGATTCTTCAATACATGCAAATCAATCAACGTGATATACCATATTAAGAAATTGAAGGAGAAAAACCATATGATCATCTCAACAGATGCAGAGAAAGCTTCTGACAAAATTCAACACCCATTTATGATAAAAACCCTGCAGAAACTGGGCATAGAGGGAACTTTCCTCAACCTATTAAAGGCCATATATGACAAACCCACAGCCAACATCGTCCTCAATGGTGAAAAACTGAAAGCATTTCCACTAAGATCAGGAACAAGACAAGGTTGCCTGCTCTCACCACTCTTATTCAACATAGTTTTGAAAGTTTTAGTCACAGCAGTCAGAGAAGAAAAGGAAATAAAAAGAATCCAAGTTGGAAAAGAAGAAGTAAGGTGTCACTGTTTGCAGATGACATGATACTATACATAGAGAATCCTAAAGATGCTACCAGAAAACTACTAGAGCTAATCAATGAATCTGGTAAAGTAGGATACAAAATTAATGCACAGAAATCTCTTGCATTCCTAAAAATTAATGAGGAAAAATCTGAAAGTGAAATCAAGAAAACACTCCCATTTACCACTGCAACAAAAAGAATAAAATATCTAGGAATAAACCTACCTAAGGAGACAAAAGATCTGTATGCAAAAAATTATAAGACACTGATGAAAGAAATTAAAGATGACACAAATAGATAGAGAGATATACCATGTTCTTGGATTGGAAGAATCAACATTGTGAAAATGACTCTACTGCCCAAAGCAATCTACAGATTCAACGCAATCCCTATCAAACTACCACTGGCATTTTTCACAGAACTAGAACAAAAAACTGCACAATTTGTATGGAAACACAAAAGACCCCGAATAGCCAAAGCAACCTTGAGAACGAAAAACGGAGCTGGAGGAAACAGGCTCCCGGACTTCAGACTATACTACAGAGCTACAGCAATCAAGATAGTATGGTACTGGCACAGAAACAGAAAGATAGATCAACGGAACAGGATAGAAAGCTGAGAGAAAAACCCACGCAAATATGGTCACCTTATCTTTGATAAAGGAGGCAGGAATGTACAGTGGAGAGAGGACAGCCTCTTCAGTAAGTGGTGCTGGGAAAACTGGACAGGTACATGTAAAAGTATGAGATTAGATCACTCCCTAACACCACACACAAAAATAAGCTCAAAATGAATTAAAGACCTAAATGTAAGGCCAGAAACTATCAAAGTCTTAGAGGAAAACACAGGCAGAACACTCTATGACATAAATCACAGCAAGATCCTTTTTGACCCACCTCCTAGAGAAATGGAAACAAAAACAAAAATAAACAAATGGGACCTAATGAAACTTCAAAGCTTTTGCACAGCAAAGGAAACCATAAACAAGACCAAAAGACAGCCCTCAGAATGGGAGAAAATATTTGCAAATGAATCAACTGACAAAGGATTAATCTCTAAAATTTACAGGCAGCTCATGCAGCTCAATAACAAAAAAATAAACAACCCAATCCAAAAATGGGCAGAAGACCTAAATAGACATTTCTCCAAAGAAGATATACAGACTGCCAACAAACACATGAAAGAATGCTCAACATCATTAATCATTAGAGAAATGCAAATCAAAACTACAATGAGATATCATCTCACACCAGTCAGAATGGCCATCATCAAAAAATCTAGAAACAATAAATGCTGGAGAGGGTGTGGAGAAAAGGGAACACTCTTGCACTGCTGGTGGGAATGTGAATTGGTTCAGCCACTATGGAGAACAGTATGGAGGTTCCTTAAAAAACTACAAATAGAACTACGATACAATCCAGCAATCCCACTGCAGGGCATATGTGTATATATATATATATGTACATATATATATATACATATATACATATATATATATATATATACAACATATATATATATATATATATACACATATATACATATACCCTGAGAAAACCAGAATTCAGAAAGAGTCATGTACTAAAATGTTCATTGCAGCTCTATCTACAATAGCCCAGAGATGGAAACAACCTAAGTGTCCATCATCAGATGAATGGAAAAAGAAGATGCGGCACATATGTACAATGGAATATTACTCAGCCATAAAAAGAAACGAAATTGAGCTGTTTGTAATGAGGTGGATGGACCTAGAGTCTGTCATACAGAGTGAAGTAAGTCAGAAAGAGAAAGACAAATACCATATGCTAACACATATATATGGAATTTAGGGGAAAAAATGTCATGAAGAACCTAGGGATAAGACAGGAATAAAGATACAGACCTACTGGAGAATGGACTTGAGGATATGGGGGGGGAAGGGTAAGCTGTGACAAAGCGAGAGAGTGGCATGGACATATATACACTACCAAACGTAAAATAGATAGCTAGTGGGAAGCAGCCGCATAGCACAGGGAGATCAGCTCGGTGCTTTGTGACCACCTAGAGGGGTGGGATAGGGAAGGTGGGAGGGAGGGAGATGCAAGAGGGAAGAGATATGGGAACATATGTATATGTATGACTGATTCACTTTGTTATAAAGCAGAAACTAACACACCATTGTAAAGCAATTATACTCCGATAAAGATGTAAAAAAAACCAAAAGAAAACAAAACAAAAAAAAACATTACAGTCTGGGAAATAGAAGAAATAAAAGCATATATAAAACTGCACGTATAAACCTAACATCCCAACACATCAAGTATTACCACTTTCTGTGACCTTCTCTAAATTTTATCATATATAAATAATTAGATAGTTAAAAGTAAAGTATGGATTTAACTATAGCTCTCTTTTCAATAAACATTATATCCCATATTTTTTTCTATATTATTAGGAAGATATATTTTTTAATAAAAATCTAAGGTTTCATTTAAGTAGCTGTAGTTTGGTTTCCTTAGTTTTGTTTGCTATTATATCTTTCTGGTGACCGTCATCATGAATATGAATTTTTCCATATTTTAAATTATTTCCTTGTGGTATGTTATTAGAAATATGAATATGGTCTATTTTGAGGATATGATTATTTTTCAATGGCTTTTGGTATACACTGTAAAAACTAATTAATATTCAAAAGTACTCATATATGAAAAAGCAAAATTTTAAGACTGCTACCAGAAGAATATAGAAGAGACTTTTTTTGACCTTGGGATGGGGAAGAATATCTAAAATAAGACATTTTGTAAAAACCGACCATAAGAAAGAGATAAATAAATTTAATTACATTAGAATTAAAACCTACTCATCAAAGAACACAAGAAATCGAAAACAGCCTCAAACTTGAAGAAAACAACTGCAAAACTGGAAATAGATGAATATGAAAGGCACACTGAATCAGTTAAAAGATGAACAAATAACCTAATAGAAAAATGAAACAAAATCCTGAACCAGTATTTGAAAGAAAAAGATACATGTGATAAACATTCACAAATATGTTCAGACTCATTAGTAACCAGGAGAATGTATGTCAGGATTACAGTGAGATATTTAACACGTTGACTGACACAAATGAGAAGTTTGACAATTCCAAGTGTGAGAGAAGATACGCATTAACACAAATTTGTATTTATTGCTGATGGGTGTGTATATTAGAATGATCATTTTGGAAAACAATGTCATTCCCAATAAGGTGAATATTCACATACCTAACAACCCCAGCAATTCCACTTTTCCATACACATCCTCAGAGAAACTGGTTTGGATGGACAACAAAGAGAGTTACAAGAATGTTCATTTCAGTACTTTTTGTAATAACCAAAATAAAAAAAGAAGGAAACAATCCTTAATGTCCAGTGGCAAGAAAATGTACAAATACACTGTATCATATTTACATAGAGAATACAGAAGCAAAAATGAAAACTTCACCAAAGAGAACCATATGGATGAGGCCCAGACACAAAAATGTTGAACAAAAAGAGCTAGCCCCAGAAAACGATATATTATAGGTTACCACTTTCTACAACCCTCAAAACAAGCAAAGTTGAGCAGTATATTGTTTAGGCATCCACATGTGTATGATTTTTTTTTTTTAAGCAGAGAAATAATACAGACAATTTTATGGATTAGGGTTATGTCTGCTGGGAAAAAGTAGGAAGATACATTAGAGGATAAGAATATTAAAAGAGTCATTTTCTATTAGCTTGGAGATTGGAAATATTGGGCAAATTTATAGATATAGCAGTGCAATCACTACCACCTGCAACCCCTCCCCCACAACCAAAAATGAAGCCTAGGAAGGAAGTTTTATTTTAGGAGAAACTAAAAATTCTAAAAATTCTATCAGATTCCCCATATTTTCACCTTTGCTCATAGCCCTTGCAAATGATGGAGAACATTCTCTCTCTGATAAAAAGTATCAGTATAACCTGCCTTGCTAGCCTACCAATTCTTGCTTAGTATTTTATGTACAGTTTATTACAGAAAGTGAAATTAAGTATTTTGCTTTAAAAAGTGATAGAAATCTTAAATCTGGGTCATTTCCAGCTCCTGCTGGACTACAGGCTGTCTTCCTTCTGGGCAAAGATCCCAGTGGGAAAATATAAATATCCCATCTAATACCCGAGGGTACTTTAGAGCTTTGAAGATAAGGAGATGCAATTGGTAATGTGTCTTATTAACTTTGGTGCAGACTGAGATAATGAACTACCTTGCTGATTTAACCATCAGGATGGATGGCCTCTTGTGTCCTCAATGCATCTGAAGGACACAGCTGGAGAGGCTGAATGTACTGGCTTTACAGGTCACCTTTGCAAAATAAAATATAGTCTTGCAGCCTAAATTGGAGCTAAAAGCCACTTAGAATAACTGTTAACAGTTTGGAACTTAAAATTACCTTGAAATCACCAAATTCAAAGTGGCTTTGAAGAAAGTACAAATGAAAAAGGAAACTTCCATTCAAAATGGAGCTGATGTGGTAAACTCTCCCCCCAACCTGAGCCAGTCAGATTAAAATGCTAGATAAAATATTTTAAAAAAACCTTTTAAATTACAGCTGATTTATGAAACAAGTATGAAAAATCCTCAGGTGGCAGAAATAAAAGGGGAAGTTAAGTGCACTAAAGGTTGGGAAAACAAGCTTAACAAAATACTGGCATATCAGAACATAAAAGCTGGGGTATTCAAAACTAATTTGGGATGGGAAAAGAGGCATTGGTCTCATGCATTCCAGGGAGATGGAAAAGCGTAAAGCTGGGTGTCACCTCTCCTGGAAACAAGAACTATAAAATCCCCATCCACCGGAGTATAAGGAATTAGCAAGAAAGCTGAGGATCCTTTGGATTTTGGTTGGAAGATAAGGATCCATCCGTAAGGAAGTGAAACCTAAGTTTATATCACATGAGGATAGAATATAACATCTCTCAGACTCTGGTAGGGACAAATAGAAAAGACTCATAAGGACCCTCCAATAGCCTAGCACAGAAGGGATTTCCAGTAAAATATAATTCCTACTACAGCTGAGCTCACAAACAAAAAAATTACAAGCGTGTGACAAAATTCACTACCATTAGAGGGAGTCAACAGTTGTTACAAATGGTAGAATCCACACATTGTGATCAGAGATAACAGAACATTGTTTTAAAAATTTTATAATAAATAAGTTGAGCCTGGTGATAAAAGTTGCCAGTAGGATCTACTTTTCTTGAGACTAACAACCAGAATTCATACTTAAGAAATAAAATGGCTAAGTTCCCTACAGTCCATGTTGCTAAAACTTCTGCTAGATGTTTCTACAAGCCCTCATCTAAAGAGAGATGGCTAATGGGGAGGGCACTGGGGGAACATGAAGAGAGGAGAATTTGAAAAGTTAGGCAATCCTTTTTTCTTACCTTTTTATGAGGGTGTTTAGGGGAAACTCATCTGGTCCCTTGGTCCCTTTTCTTTACAGGATCTAAAAGAGCAATGCTCTTCAAGTGGGTGGGTATATTCAGAAAGGAATGGTTGACATGCATTCCCTACTGAGATGCTGGTATGGCCAAAGAGGAATCAAGGACAACTATTTCACGTTTCTCATTCCTAAGAGTTACGTAATATGGGATCTGCCAGTGCCCACAGGCTGATTTGAGATATAGTGGGTAAGACAAAAAGGTTTAATTTTCAATGTGGTATAAGGCTATTGGCAAGAGTCAGCCTGAAATTCTTGTTGAATACTCCAAGGTTATCATGTATGCTTAGGAAATCTTTTCTAGGGTTCAAAGTCCATGTGAACAAGGCCAACTGGGCTCTCCATCAGACCACAACAAACCTATAGAGAACAAGCCAGATCAGCAGTGATAACCTATAGAGTCTGGCGATAACAGACTCATCATCACAGATGTGTGTGGGTATTAACAAAAAAGTTAATAGCAACTGCAGCCAGCCAAAGAAAGAACATCAGATGAAGAGTATTTTTCCTTCCTTATCCTCCCATATACTAAAATTAGAAGATTACTATCCAGAAATTGAGAGGAGAGGACTGTAAGATCTTTTCTTCTCACTCCCACATCTGTATAAATTACTGAACCCACAAGATTAAGCTGGTGGAAGATTTTAATACAGTATGAGATCAAAATCTATATGAGACTTTTAGGGCTTCCCTGGTGGCACAGTGGTTAAGAATCCGCCTGCCAATGCAGGAGAGACGGGTTCGAGCCCTGGTCCAGGAAGATCCCACAGGCCACGGAGCAATGAAGCCCGTGCACCACAACTACTGAGCCTGCACTCTAGAGCCTGCGAGTCACAACTACTGAGCCTGCATGCCTAGAGCCCATGCTCCGCAACAAGAGAAGCCACCGCAATGAGAAACCCGTGCACTGCAACGAAGAGTAGCCCCCACTCGCTGCAACTAAAGAAAGCCCGAGCACAGCAACGAAGACCAAACGCAGCCAAAAAGAGAAAAACAAATACCGTACGCAGCCAAAAATAAAATTAAAAAAATAAAAACAAAAAATTTATATGAGACTTTTAATAACTAAAAGTAAATGAAAACTTAGAGGATCAGACTGAAATACTGATTAAAAAGCCAACTATAGGCAGAAAATGGAGTTTGACCTGGTTGGTTTTAGTTACTGGAAAACCAAAACTGTTTCATGCTTATTACTCATTAAGTTGAGATTTCTCAACCAACTATATTACCTAAGTTTAAACTGTTTAAAGGAAAAAACGGAATTACACAAAAGCAGAAGATTATGCAAAAGAGACAAATTTGCAAAACAACTAAGTAAAACATTGAGAAATGGAAAATACAGGCTTTGAAAAAATACAAACACACACACATACAGATAGATGTGAATGCAGAGATGAATGTATTTATATGTCAAAGAATAAATTATGCACTAGGCGGGTGAAGAGAAAACTTGAGAACTGGAAGACGGATTTAGAAAATTACCCAGAATCCAAAAGACAGAGATAGAAAAAGAGAAAATATTAAAGAGAAGCCAAGAATCTGAATACAGGATGGGGAGATTCTTCATAGATCTAATAAAGGTTCCCCTAAGAAGGAATGGAGAGATTAGGAGAAAGAAAACCACCAAAAAGGTTTTCTGGAGACCACCAAAAAAAGAAAGAATCTTTCTGTTCTTATTAATACACCAGGTGACAAAGTACAAATGAAAGCAAATTACACATAGATAAATAGACTGAAAAAAGACAAAGAGAAAATGGAAATGTACCTGAGAAAATTATAAAGAAACGATAATTTGGCAGCAGACTTCTTGACAGCAAGAAATTGCAGAAGAAAATAGAATAACATTTTTCAGTGTTGTAAAAGAAAATAACTCCCCTAGCATAATTATATGCTCAGCTAGGCCATTCCTCAACAATGAGAGCGAAAAAAAAAAGGCATTTTCAGTCATACAAAGTCTGAGAGCACTTGCTATTCACACTCAATGAAAGAGCAGAAGCAAAAGAAGGGTACGGAAAAGCAAAAATCATCACTGAAGTTGGTAAAATAGTGATGGCAAATCTAAATAAATATTAATAATAATAATTTCAACAACACAGTGGCAATAGCACTAATTTAGGGGGATAAGAAATAGGGTGCAACAACAATATGGAAGATGGGAAATAAATTCAGAGTTAAATGATTCTAGTGGTTCTGCTATATCATTGTTAGGTGTGTAGAAATATTTATTATTGGTGGACTTTGTGGATTAAGGTATGCAAGATAGTATTTAAGGTAATTAAGAGTTCCATTAAAATAAACAGCATATATATTCCAAACCAGTGGAGAAGGAATAAAGAGAGACTAAATAACTTGATAACTTTAACATGAAGAGGAAAGTTTAGAAGTGTCATTACAGATGAGAAATGGAACGATAATTCATAAAAAATCTTGAAAATTTTGTTATTAATATGAAAATTAATTAATTTTGGAAAACATGCCCCAAAATAGATTTCTGGAGGAGTAGCATATTTTTTTTAACATCTTTATTGGAGTATAATTGCTTTAAAATGGTGTGTTAGTTTCTGCTTTATAACAAAGTGAATCAGTTATACATATACATTATGTTCCCATACCTTTTCCCTCTTACGTCTCCCTCCCTCCCACCCTCCCTATCCCACCCCTCTAGGTGGTCACAAAGCACCAAGCTGATCTCCCTGTGCTATGCGGCTGCTTCCCACTAGCTATCTACCTTACGTTTGGTAGTGTGTATATGTCCATGACACTCTCTCACTTCGTCCCAGCTTATCCTTCCTCCTCCCCGTGTCAAGTCCATTCTCTAAGTCTGTGCCTTTATTCCTATCCTGCCCCTAGGTTCTTCAGAACCATTTTTTTTTTTTTTTAGATTCCATATATATGTGTTAGCATATGGTATTTGTCTTTCTCTTTCTGACTTACTTTACTCTGCATGACAGACTCTAGGTCCATCCACCTCACTACAAGTAACTCAATTTCCTTTCTTTTATGGCTGAATAAAATTCCATTGTATATATGTGCCACATCTTCTTTATCCATTCATCTGTCGATGGACCCTTAGGTTGTTGCTTCCACGTCCTGGCTATTGTAAATAGAGCTGCAATGAACACTGTGGTACATGAACAAACAACCCAATCCAAAAATGGGCAGAAGACCCAAATAGATATTTCTCCAGAGTAGCGTATTTTTAAGTGAACAACATGAATAATAGAAAGCAAAGAATGATGATGATGTAAAGAAATTAGGAACCTAAGAAAACAATATTTAAATGTTTTATTTGAATATGATCAGAAAGCACTTCCCTAGATATAAAAAGTCCTTATCTCATATAACATGATATTGAATCAGTTGTGACTTCCTTGAAACTCTCAGGGTCATCTCTTCCCATTCTTTGCTTTATTTTCTGTAGTACTGACATAGCACCAATTGAAGAGATTTTCCTTTATATTCTCAGCAACTATAATAGTTCCTTGAATACAGAAGGCACTAGGCAAGTGTGTGAGGAGTGAATTGGATAAAAAATGAACAGGGACTGATAAATAAAGAAGGAACTGGAATTGATAATGGAGAAACTTGGAGCTGTAATATTGGAAATCTTGAGTACAGGGTGAAGGATACAGTTTTAATATTTTTTAAAGGTCTACTCTATTGGTCTGAGTTGTATCTGCCTCTAAACATAAAACACTTAATATAAAAAGCTCCCTAAACAATCATGTTCTTCAACAATAATGGGACACCTGAATTCTTTATCAACTATATTCACAAAGATGACTCAGTTTATGCAGGAGAAGTTGGCTGAATTTAAAGCCCAATTGGTGTGCAGTATCTGGCGGCTTCAGTATTTGGCAGTAGGTAAAGTTTTGGCGTCCTTGACATGATACGAACTGCTAATAAACAGTATTTTCACATGGAGAATCACAGTTTGCTTTTGATACAATTACATGGTAATCACTTGGGGTATCTGAATTCCTTATCAAGTATATTCAGAGTATCATAACCTAAGGAGTAAAGCATATGGGAAAGATAAGGCAGGACTTATGATAATAAATTAATATAATGTAAAATGTCCAAAAAAAGGCTAGTTAGACAATATGTCTTGTAAAGAACTCTATAGGGCACTGCAATTGTTAAAGAGAATTATAATAAGATATACTTTCTCCCCAGAATACCTTCCTTCTAAGATAATTACATGACTTTATGGACATTCAAATATATGAAAAAAGAGAGACCAGTTTCTATATATCTTGAGAAAACTTATTCATGGGATTTTGTGACCTAATAATAATAATCATAATCATAACAACAACAACAGACTGGGAGTGGCTCACATTTATTGAGTGCTAGGCTAAGTACTTTATATAGAATAGCTTATTTAATTTTCTCACTCTATGAAATCAGTATTATTTTTATGTCCATTTTATAGATAGGAAACAGGTTTATACAAGTTAAGCAAATGGCCCACAGTTGCAAACTTGTAAGTGCCTGAGTGAAGAATTTGAGCCTAAGTAATCTTAAACCAGAGTTTGTGTTCTTAATCACTGTGCTTCACATATAACCATAAGCTGACATATAGTAATTGATAAAGATCAAGAAAAGCAACTGACTTCCAAAGTCTTGGATTTCCCATTCAGCCTGGTGCAGAGCCACTGGTAGTTGGTGGTCAGAGTGTCAAGTTCCTTTTTTAAGGCCTCTTGTGCTGCAGCTGGAGCTTGAGCTATGACATTGCTTACAGACTCAGTGAGGAGTTTCACTTTTGCTTCTTTTTGCTGCGCCTCTTCTTTAGCTCTCTGAAAAATAAACAATGCTCTCTTAATAGCAAGGCAATGACTTTACTTTCAAGATGCATTCCTATATATCATATTCTTTCTTCCTTGCAACATTTCTGTTAGAATGAGATTAATAAAAATAAATCCAATACTGACTACAATCATTTCCATAAACTTGAGTTTAGTGATGGGACTTCCCTGGTGGCGCAGTGGTTAAGAATCCACCTGCGAATAGAGGGGACATGGGTTCGAGCCCTGGTCTGGGAAGATCCCACATGTCATGGAGCAACTAAGCTGCCCATGCACCAAAACTACTGAGCCTGCGCACCACAACTACTGAAGCCCGCGCGCCTAGAGCCCGTGCTCTGCAACAAAAGAAGCCACCACAATGAGAAGCCTGCGCACCACAACAAAGAGTAGCCCCCACTACCCCCATCTCTCTGCAACTAGAGAAAGCCCACGTGCAGCAACGAAGACCCAACACAGCCAAAAATAAATAAATTAAATAAAATTTTTAAAAAATTTGAGTTCAGTGACAATTGGAAACTTGCAGGAAAGAATTTATAATCAGAATGTAACTGACCTTTAATCAGAATAGTTTGAAAAGTAGTCTGTATGTGGATGTGTATTTGTGGAGAATACACAAACACACACACACACACATATATATACACACACACATACGTGAAATAAGCAAGAAACAAATATTTCAATGCTAACTAGGTTCAAAAATATCTCATAGTCTAGAACTGAAATCACTTATAAATTACTCAGATGGATGAATAATATTGAAATCAGTACAAATATCATTATTTAAATCAAAGAATAATTAACACAGAAATAAGTCTTCTTAATGCTATAATTGGAACATATTTTGATAAAAGAAAGCTGTGTTCAGTAACTGAAAACGCGTAAGAGAAAGAGAAGAGAAATTCCTGACATGAGGGGGCTGGCCTAGTACAGCTATGCCTTGGTATTCTTGTGTTGAAGATAAACTGTTTCACAAAACATCAATATCAGACAGGCTACTTTGTTACCACTGCAGATCATGACAGAAATTCCACTCCATAATCATGCAAGAATATAGACAAAAACATAAACAATGTCCAAACCAGAAAATATCAGACACTTCCCCATCCTGTTAATGAGTCACTGCTGCTTCTTTATCAATTATTACATATCTTCAGCCTCTCTCTAGTCTTCTCTCCTTCCAGGAAAAATGTATTAAGATACCGAATCACAGAGTTACTCCCACTCGGTGTCAAAATGAAATCCAGAGCAAAGCCCTTAAATGCTCCCTTAAATCATCTAACACAAACCCAAATCCTACAACAGGTTTGAATACTCTCTTACTCGTATAACCCACGGTTGCCCATGGTGTGTACTCTCCCTCATTACCAAAAGTAATAAACTCAACTTGTTCAACTACAGGAGTGTTGCTATTCGTCTGTGGGTTACTATGAAGGCCGACCTTGAGACGAGCTTTCCAGCATAAGTAGTTTATGCACGATGTGAAGGAAACAGTGGTAGGGAGATGGGGAATGGAAAGAGAATGGAGATTAGAAGGGTATACTTATTAACCCAGCAATTGCTGTTGGTGACTGGAGTTTAATCCTGCCAAGAAGCTCTGGGAAATACAGGTCTCAGGTTTATCCCACTCAGGGGTGAGGGCACTGGGGTATTTACACACCATCTCCCATCACTGGTTGAACCCTGTTGGGGGAATGTTAATTTCCTAGTATGTGAAGCCATACTCAGGTGGAAAAAGTGGGATTCGGTGGCCTCAGAAAGCTGTCAGGTAAAGAAATGCAGATTCTGGCAGGTGGAAGTTGTGCCTATATGCAGTATAGTAGTGAGAATAAGGGGATATGGGCAGTAAATGGGCAAAGTCAGCTATAGAATGCCTTTCTAATTTTCAGCACAATCACTCTATGCCTTTGGATTTAGCCCCATAATGCCTTAAAAAGTATAAAATACGATGGCAAATGCAAGTTGTTTTGACTATTAAATGACTGCCTTCACTGATTATAACTGATTGAAATTTTATTTCAAAATTCTAAATAAATCTGTCTTTTGGCACACTGAGCATGGGATTTGTTTCTATGCAAACCATATTTTGGCCATTGTAATTTTAGCATTAAAAACAACTTTGACAAACATTAATCACTTAGTATGTGCTACTGTGTGCTATGACAGACATGTTGTATGTACTACCTCATTGGATCTTTAACGAAACCTTGTGAAATAAGTTTTGTTTTCTCTATATTACACATCCGAGAACTGAGGTTCAGAGAGTTTAAGTAAGTCATCCTGGGAGTTACATCTTTTCTTTCACATAGCTTCTGTTAAGCCCATCTCAAATCCTCTGTGAGATGAAGAAGGAACATGATGTAGTGGATCCAGTGAATGAAATTGCAGTTTATGAAAATTATAAACAACCCATGAAACGATCAAAAATGCAGAATAAGAAACATTTCCCCCTGATGTTTAGGCGTTCATAAATTCTTTTTTACAATCAGGCTTAGAAATTGGGAAAGGTTCAGAGAAGAATGGTAAGAGAAAAGGAGATCATGACCAATTTCTCCACTGCAGGGAAAGGTAGAAAACTAAATGACTGGTATAGTTTAGACATAATCCTCATCAGAAGTGGTGGCTTTCTTTCCATATATTTCTAGGAAGCTAACCATCATAAGCTCAGACACTTTTCACTGCCAATACCTCGAACCAGTGGTTGTCAAAATGTGCTTCCTTGGAACCACCTTGGAACTTATTCCTTGGCATGACCTGGAAACTTTTTAGAAATGAAAAATCTCAGGCTCCACCTCAGTCTTCCAGGTGATTCTGATCCTCCCTCCATTGGGATTATTCTAGCCTGCCCCCCACAGAATGATAATAGCAAATACATGCATGTAATTCCTAGTAAACACTAAGACTAGTTACCATATTGTAAAACGTTTAAAAAGAAAGAAAGAAAACCATCAAAAACTGAAATTCCAGAGTTCTTTTTAAAGTGTTTAATATAAATTTCAGCATACAGTCACTTCAGACCTTCAAAAGAATCAGATGTTGCTAATCAAACACTCCCCTTGGCTCTTTTGTGTAAATAGAAAAGTTTTGTTTACAGAGAAAAAAGAAGTCAAAAGCAGCATTATCATTTTCAAGTACAACACAGGAGAGAAAAGTAAAGAAACAGAAAGTCTCTACTTTTTATCTGACTAAATCAAGGAGAAATGACGAAGTAGGTCTATCAGTCTCTTCCGACAATGAAGAAAAATTTGCTCTCAACAGGAGCACAAGTGGAAGCCTGAACAAGCTACTATCACTACCCTCTAGGTAGGGAAACAGACCGAAAGAGATACCTTGACTGGCAGACAGAAAACACAAGAAATGCCAAATCCCTTTGCTGTTGTGGACACAAGCTGCCTGAGCTTTTCCTCTTTTCAATATTACCCCCATATGCACCAGTTTTGTAGCTAAATCTGTTATTTAAACATGCAAATCAGTGTGAACTGATTGGTTGGGCCACTCATTTCAGGGATTGTGTATAACTTTTTAAAAAAAATTGAGACAGTCTACTCTCCAGTACTGGAAAAGGAAAAGGGATCTGACTGAGTGGTTACCAGATAAGCAAAGTGTTCAAGGAATGAGGGGAGAGGGCCAGATCCAAACAAAGGAATCAGGAAACCCAGAACAGCTGAACACAAGCTGACTGCTGATTATCTCCTTAGGGTTCTGAAGCAGTGGCTATGCAGCATTAGAAGAGATGGCGAGAAAAGCCATGAGGGAATTGAGACATGAGAGGAAAGGCAAGTGGGGTGGCACATGCTTCACAGAATGGAATGGAAGGGCATATCATAGCTTAGAACAGCTTAGAATGGGATAGGGATAGAGGGAAATATATTCTTGATTCTACCACAGATAAAGCCTGTGACTATGAGTAAATTATTTGACCTATCTGGGAATTTCCGTTTTCTGATCTGCACAGAGGAAGTGTAGACTAGTTTCTTTCCAAAGTACCCTCCAGCTCTCACATTCTATAATGATACAATTTCCTTAATGGGGACCTCCCCACAGTCAAACTTAAAATCATTATAGTCCTTCCAATGGCTTTCTCATTTCACTAAGAATGAAAACCCCTCCATATCCTACAAAGCTCCTGTGTTAGCAGATATCTACTCAGTCCCTCCAAATCATCTCAGGTCATTTATCCTGTTTTACTCTCTTCAGGCAGGTGGGCCTCTTTCTCTTACCAATTAGCCTTAGTGTCTTTGCAGGAGCTCTTCCCTCTGAATGGAATGTGCCCCATAAGACATTTTTAAGGTTGGCTTTTTCTTATGATTCATATCTCAGATTAAATATAATTCCTCACAAATGCCCTACAAATCAACCCTTTCTAAAACAGCATCTCACCACCTCCAACTCCCACCTGAACTCTAGTTATTATTTATTTCACAATCCTGGTTTATTTTTTTGGGAAATCATCATGATCTCAAATGAATTTTTAAATTTCTCCATTCATTGCCTACCCCCCCCCGCCCCAACTAGAATGAAAATTCCAAGAAGTCAGGTAGCTTTTATGTATTGCACACTACTGTATTCTGTGTCTAGAAGGGTGTTTGACACTTAGTAAGTATACAATATTTCTTGAAAAATGAATGATGTACGGTATTGTTAGATTAGAATGATTCTGTAGTTTTTAATACTCAAAGACACTATTACTGTTTATCCAAATATAGTCTTCCTTATATGTTTTAATTTTAATTTCCATGTGACTAAAGCCATATGATATCTTTGATATTTAAGCATCTGAATTTTCATGTGGGCACATTCTACTATTAATTACAATATTCATTGAATAATCATATAAAATATATAATAAAGTGCATATAATTAATTTCTTACCACGCAACAATGATAATAATAACGGTAATAATAATTAACTAGTTTGGGGCATCTATTTTGTGTACTACATTAGGACTTTTATGTTTCACCCTTCAAATAATTCTGAATATCAGGTATTTTGATATCCAGTTCACAAATGAGGGAATGAAAGCTCACTGGGTTTATGCAACTTGCCCAAGTTTACACAGTTGGCAAGGGGCCAAAGCAGGTTTTAAACCCAAGCGTCTGGCTCCAAAATGATTCTGCTCCATCATGAGGCCTCAAACCAAACAAATATGTATTAATAATTCACCTAGGCTAATGTGGTTAAATAATGTGTCATTGCTAGTACATGAAGATAATAATTATCATTATAGCTGCAAATCATTGAGTGCTCACTCTAAGCTAGGCAATTTACTTACATTTAAGTTTCAATCCTCAGTTGATACTTTCAAGTTATAAAATGAGATGATTTACACATGAAAAAACAGAGGATTACACTGACTACTGAGTTGTCCGGGGCCACCCTGAAATGCAGTTGTGTAGATCCAATTACCAAGCTTCACCTCCCAGTCCTTTCTACATACCAGTTTCCTTGGTCCTAAATCAATGTTGTATTTTTTATCCTATCATTTCAAGAGAAGTTCATGTAAACACAGTCCTTTTATCCATATTAAAGACCATCAGCTAAAATATTTAGTACTCCCAAATTCTAAGAAACCCTTTAAACCACCAAATTAACACAGCCTGTTGACATTTCCAACTGTCATTTCAATAACACTTTGACATATTTCCAGTTTGAATTTGCATCAGCTAGAAACATCTAATGTGAGTAGCTGTTTCCAATCTCTTAATAGTACATAATTTCAAGGGGAAAATGCTCCAAACTGTGATTGTCAATATTTATGTTGTGACCACAATGCATAGACTTAATAAATAAAAAGTTTAAACATTCTACACAATGTATATCAAACTTGAAGCTAAATCAATCAAAAAGCAACCTCTACTATTAAACCAAGAAAAGAGCCGACTGTGCAGAATCACAATTTGTTTTATTTGGTTTCTTTTACCTTCATCTCTTCAACTGCTGTCTGTAATTCATCTGGGGTTTTATATTCAAAATCTCTCTCTAGGTATTCTTCTTCAGCTTGTGTCATCCATTCATGCATCTCTGATAAATCTTTCTGAAGGCTTACAGTTTTATCCAAACCTCCCTTTAAGGCCTCCTTTCTGGCATAGACCTTCCATAAAACAAACCAAGAAATAAAGCATGAATATCGAAAGTCACAAAACATTACCATTATATTATTACTGAGGAATCTGTAAATAATAGAAAGCTTAGATACAAAAGATGAAGCAAGAAGTAAAAAGCTTACATGAAGGAGGAAAGTAAGTCATAGCAATTGGATACACTTAATTTCACCTAAGTGTTAAAATGAGATATAGGCATTTACTTGGCATAATGAACAGATTCTCTTAAGACCATAATTCAGCTGTTGTGTATGGTAATGCATTTCTGCAAATGGAGAATAAAGAAAAACATTGTTTCAGCTGGAAGAGTAAATTTATTGGCACACAACAGAAGTAGAAATTCTTTGTGCTCTTTGATGCTGTTTTACAAGTTCAAATATCCTAGGAACTTAATAATCATATACCTACAGAACACTCTCATAAAAAAGAAAAAATAGAAAATGGATAAAAGACATAGTCATGTAATTCACAGAAATAAAATTAAAATGAGGCCATATATATGTGAAAAGATGCTCAGTATCATTTATAGTTAAATAACAGCAAATTAAATTAAATTAGTATGTTTTCAAATATGAGACTGGAAAAAACTAGCAAAAATGCCCAGTTTGAGCAGGGATGTGGGAAAAGAAAAGTTTTTATACCCGTTGAGGGAAATATCTGACATAGTACAACCTTTTAGACAGTAAATTGGCAAAATGCATTAAATTTCTTAATGTTCATAAATCTGAGTCTACTCTTCCACTTTAAAGAATGAGTCATACAAAACGAAGTGTACAAAGTTGTATGTACACTATTCAATTCAGCTTTGGAGACAGCAACACATTGGAAACAAACCCAAATATGCTTTCATGGAGAGTTAGTTAAATAAATAGTGGGATACACATGTACACACACAGAATAGGACACCACATAGCACCAATACATCTATACTGAAGCGAAAGTTATCCAATATTTAATTTTAAATTAAAAAGAACAAGTTGAAAAAGAGCATGTGTGACGGGAGACTTGTGCCTTGTAAAGCCTCATACATTTCTGAAATACTAACTTTATAACAGAATTTATTACTTATTAACCAGAAAGATAGCAAAACTTAAAATACCTAAGAGAAAATCGTGCATGCTAATAGCCTGTTATAAAGTACCCTGCTGTAACACATTGAGGGAAAAATCTCAATTCAGTATTAGAATGATTATATATAGTGCTTCTCTTTTACGTTAAAAAATAACTCTAGGGACTTCCCTGGTGGTGCAGTGGCTAGGAATCTGCCTGCCAATGCAGGGAACACAGGTTCGAGCCGTGGTCCGGGAAGATCCCACATGCTGCGGAGCAACTAAGCCCGTGCGCCACAACTATTGAGCTTGCGCTCTACAGCCTGTGAGCCACAACTACTGAGCCCATGTGCCACAACTACTGAGGCCCACACACCTAGAGCCAGTGCTCCGCAACAAGAGAAGCCACCGCAATGAGAAGCCTGCACACCACAACGAAGAGTAGCCCCCACTCGCCGCAACTAGCGAAAGCCCGCATGAAGCAACGAAGACCCAACACAGCCAAAAATAAATAAATTAATTAATTAATTAAAAAATAACTCTAATCAAATGATGTTATTCTTCTCTCTGGGATTAAGTAGAGTTCTATCTTTTAAATAACAGAGTTGTAATTGTAAAGTCTTAATATATAAGGCATACTTTTAGTATAATGAAGTTTTCATGGTACTTTACCAAATACTAAATATGTACAGAACCATCATCATATTAATTTTCCTTACACTTTACAACCACCCTAAGCCTAATGTAGTTAAATTAAAACTAATTTCTTTACTCACCTAGGAGAATGTAGTGCTTCATCTATTGAAATGTAAATGTATGTTTCATTCTGACACAGCTAGAAGCATGTATCTAACAATTACACTAGTTAAGGTATAAAGATTATTTTGCATAGTGAATGAGCCTATAATAAGCCCAAGTAAACAAGCTGTTAAATTTGTACTTAGATACTCTGCTATAATCTTTTGAGGTAGTTGGCAAAGTGACAATAATATTAGAGTGACTAACGGAACTTAGGCAAAGACTTGCAGTAAAAAAAATATTGCATGCTATAAAACTAAACCAGAAGGGATCAGGAGTGATTATTTTAAAAGGAAAGAAAGAAAAGAAAAGGAATTCATTTTGAGGTGACAGCATGAGTGCATTGGAAAGAACACCAGTTTTGGAATCTGGATACCTGTACTCAGTCACTAACAAGCTAAGTGAACCTGGAAACATCACTTCATTTCTCTTTATCTCCACTTCTTAACTAACCTAACAATTGGAGCAGAAGATTTCCAAGGTCTTTTCCAAATTTAACATTCCACAGCTCTACAACTGATCAGAGAGAGATGAATTTTTTTTTGTGGTTTCGTATTTTAGAAGGGTTTCTGTGAAAACATTGAGGTTAATATCACAATTTCTCCCTCACCTTTATCACATTAGTGATGTCAACCTTCTAGCCTTAAATTTACCAATCGACTGCCAGTTTCAGCAGATTATACTGCATCAACCTCTTGATAAAATAGAAAGTTCTTCATGTTTCCTGTTCTAGAATTTGTAAATCTAACATTCAACACTGCCCCTCCCCATTCCACTTCCTTTTCCCCCCACCTTTATTAAGATGCAACTGACACAAAACACTGTTTAAAGTACACATATATATTGTGAAATGATTACCACAATATGATTAGTCAATGCCTTCATCATCACACATAATTACCGTTTTTCTTTTTATCGTGAAAACGTTAAAGATCTACTGTCCCAGCAACTGTCAAGTACAGAATATAAAACTGTCAGCTGTAGTTACCATACTGTAAATTAGATCCCAAGAACTTCCTCATCATAAACCAGAAGTTTGTACCACTTGACCAGAATCTCTTCATTTCCGCCACTCTGCAAGCCCTGGCAGTCCCCATTCTACTCTCTTGAGTTTGGCATTTTTTAGATTCCACATATAACTGAGATCATACAGCATTTGTTTCTCTCTGACTTATTTGACCTAGTATAATACCCTCAAGTTTCATCCAGGTTGTTGCAAATTGCAAGCTTTCCTTCTTTCTCACAGCTGAATAATAATCGTGTGTGTGTGTGTGTGTGTGTGTGTGCGCACGCCACATCTTCTTTTATCTGTTTATCCCTGACCAAAGCTTAGGTTGTCTCCTTATCTGGCTATTGTGAATAATGTTGCAATGAATTTGGGAGTGCAGATATCTCTTTGAGATCCTGATTTCATTTCCTATGTAAATATACCCAGAAGTGGGATTGCTGGATCATAAGGCAGCTCTATTTTTAATTATTTGAGGAATCTCCATACAGGTTCCATAGTGGTTGTATTGTGTGTGTGCTGGAGGCTGCGGGGTGTGATGTCTAGGTTATGAAGCTGGGAGTGAGTGGCTGAGGCAGGGTGGAAGACAAAAATCACTGGAGCGGTTATCAAGGAACCGAGGGCTCAGGAACTAGAAGAACCATCTAAGAAGATACTGAAATCACCAAGAATTATGACAGGAGTAACAGTGAGTCAGCTGTTAAAATACTCAAGGAATGAGGCAGAGTGACCCAGGGGTCTGTGGATGATTGCACCCAAAAGAGGTACTGACTTGGAAAGACAATGATCTGCAAGGTGCCAGAATGACATCCACCTGCTTTCTAAATCCAGTGTTTCTTGATAACTATCTAGCATAAATTTATAGCCACTAATAATTAAAATATATAATCATACATTATTTATTTAGAAATTATAAATGCTTTATAATTTTATATATGTAGGTTTATGTCTATTTCATATCCATTTATTTTATTTAACAAGTGGTTATTCTGTGCTAGATACTGATCTGTACACCTTACAAACACAAATTCATTTAATTATTATTTTAAAATTCTTATAAAACAGGCAGTAATATCACCACATTGTAAAGACTGGGAAACTGAAGCACAGAGAGATTAAACAACTCTTCCAGGATCACACAGGTAGTTTATGGTGGAGGCAAGATCTAAACCCAGGCAATCTGGTCCCAGAGCTGTTGCTCTTACACATTGTTTGCCTCTCCATCCACAAGAAAGTCTTCTCCATCCATCAGAGTTTTTATTTTATCCAATTTGGCCAAATATTTTGGGAAAGTGGGTCTGACAAATCTTTTCATTGTGAGATAGGAGTTATCTTACATAAATGTTATCTTTATTTTTGTGTACATAGTTTATACGTTCAATTTAGGTACCCCACTTGAAATCCAGATGTATTTTGACTGTCTACTTCTCCAAAATAAACATGACTAAAATAGAAGTACTGATCATTCTATTAAGCTAGTCAATTTGGTTCCTCCCTTAGCTCGCAGTCTTTCCTTCTTTAAAGGCACAGTAGCCAACACTGTTGCTCAAAACAGAAAACTCTGAATATGCTTATCCCTCCCTCCCCATCACCCTGGACTTTCTTCAAGCATTCTCCTTCAGCAAGCACTGCCATTTCTAATGGGGTCTGATAAAACATAAAATCAAGAAACGAATGTGTACTTGGGATAAGAATAATGATCAAGGGTGGATGTGAGTGTGAAAGCCCTGATGAAAAATATAACAAGGAAGAACTTGCCTAATTGGTTAGAAGAAACAAGAAAAATAAGTGACCACATTGAGTGAGATAAGCTTGCTGAAGATGGCCAGGGAGCATAGAGTTTCTACAAAGTTTGACTCACACAAGCACTTTGGTCCAGTTTGCCTAGAATAACACAGCCCCTCTTCATGTTAATTACGGTATAGTGGGAAAATACACATAAAAGCAATAAACAGTAATGAGACAGAGCAACAAGAGTTCAAACCAGCTCTATCTCTATGGAAGAACTTGGAAAATTATTCGGAGAGGTTTGGACAGTTAACCAAACATGACGTCATAAGAGGATTATACGTTTCAAATTTCTTCATGTCTCTCAATCTCCACTAACATCCCCGGCTGTGCTTTGCCAGTATTATTTCCTACCTAGATAACTGGGATTCCTACATGCTTCCACTTGTGCCCCTTTGGTCTATTCTTCATACAACAGGATTATATAGCAAACTTTTAAACCACCACTTTACATGATGCCACTTCTATACCTAAAGGTCTAATAGCTTCCCATCATACCTGATATGAATAGTAAATCCTCACTGTGACTTAAAAGAAAATTAATGACTTATTTCCTGCCCATTTTCTCATAAAAATTTTTTTGCTGTTGTCCTCTCCCTTGCTCTAAACAAACTGGTGTTCTCCTTTCTATTCATCCATTAAAAGCATTCAACAAACAAATACCTTTCATACTGGCCTTCCAGGAAAACATCAATGATAAAATCTATCCTCTAAGTAATATTTTTTTTTCCTGAACATCCCTTCTAGAACCAGCTTACTGCAGGAGAAGAATGCAAGCTAGCTGACCCACAGCTATCTCATCTGTGAGTTAATAGAACTGTTGAGCATTTGTCAGTGATGGTATTAGCTGGGTGACCTGCCTTGACTTTTACTTGTCCAAATTCCTTTCTTTTTCAAATTTAGTTTTTGCCTTCTGGCATGATTTCTTTTCAACTTTCAAAGGTTACTTAGAAATAACGAAAGACTGGGGCTTCCCTGGTGGCGCAGTGGTTGAGAATCTGCCTGCCAATGCAGACAACACGGGTTCGAGCCCTGGTCTGGGAAAATCCCACATGCCATGGAGCAATTGGGCCCGTGAGCCACAATTACTGAGCCTGTGCGTCTGGAGCCTGTGCTCCGCAACAACAGAGGCCGCGATAGTGAGAGGCCTGCGCACCGCGATGAAGAGTGACCCCCACTTGCCACAACTAGAGAAAGCCCATGCACAGAAATGAACCCCCAACACAGCCATAAATAAATAAATAAATACATTGTGTATTATAAAAAAAAAAAAAAAAAAAAAGAAATAACGAAAGACTGACTGCCTCTAATACATGTAAAATGAAACCTCTCGTTAACTTCAAAAAAGGTATTAGTGTACTGAAAAGCAGTCATTGCATTAGGTCAAAATTTCATCTCTTGAACAAGAAGTATTTGATGTACACTACGTATGTAATATTTTCTCTTCCGTAATTTAATCTTAAAATTGGAAATAAATACCTATAAAACACTCTGCTATATAAAAACGAGGAACTCAGATGTGAATGTACAGTTATTTTATATGTTTTCTACTGAGCTATTCTTAACTATTTCCCAATCTTAATCCATTTATTGAAAGGGACGTACTGAAGAAGCCAAACTTGTCAATCTTAACAATCAAAAGTGAAAAATACTTATCATATTTGTACATATGCATGCATTACTCATTCATTTTATTTCTGTACCAAGTATAGAAGTAAAAAGTATCTTTTGTTGATCCAACTACTTGTATAAAGTTATGCATTGGAGAAAAGATTCAATAAAAATAATGCCTAAGAAAAGGGCCTTATTGTTCAGAATGACAGCTGCAGGCGATAAGTTCATTTTAGGACCCCAACAAGATGAATATACCATTTAAAATATCTACTATGAAAATAATTTATATGCTAGACAAAGGCTAGTTTTAATTAACCATGCTTTAAAGCAACAACATAGAGACTAAACTTTTTAAAAGGGCAATGGTGAAGGGAGACATTAAGAAATCATAATTAAAAAGAAGCAAGCCACAGAGACCGAACATACCTGTCGGCACATGTGATCCCACTGAGTGTTAAGTTCTCTGAGCTCTGTCTCCAGTCTAGAAGCAAACTCTGGCTCCGCTTCATTCTTTATTTTCTGTCCACCTTCATTGACACTGTTTAGACTGGGCTGAATTGTCTGAATATCACTGACTAAAAGCTAAGGAAATAATTCAATTTAAGTTAGCTGAAAAGATTATCACAACCTATTAGAAATGCAACATAGGTAGGAAACATATAATTAGGAATCATGACACTACACATGAATTTTGCCCTTTAAAATCTGAAATGTAAGTTGCAAAAAAATGTTCAGTGGTTTTTATGGCATGAATGAAATAGGGAATTATATATCTGTAGTCTACTTATATTAGTTACTAAAGTAAATAAACTTAATACTTCGTGTGCGAAAACTGTGCAAAAATGATGAGTTTTATACATTATTATTTTTGAAGGAATTTTGATTTTCAAACACAGGGTATTGCAATAATTGTTTATAGCAAGATGGTGTGAAGGTTATTTTTAAAATGGATCTGCTTTTTTAGCTTTTATTCACAAAGAAAGCTCTTTAAAGAGCTAGACTGTTCTCCTCCCACTGCATGGCAACGGTATCAATATTATTTCAAAATACACGTTGTCTTATACTACAGTGCAACATACGTGGTAAGAAAAACATAGTATGACTGATAACCTGTAATAAGATATAACAAATAGCTCAAAAAATTCTTTACCTTTAAATTAAACTGCATGTTATATCAAAATACTGTAAAGTGAATGTTGAGTAAAAGGCAATATTTTGTCTATTTCTCTCTTATTTAGCCCAGTTTCTCAACCTTGGCACTACTGTCATTTGGGGCTGGGTAATTCTTTGCTGTGGCGTGCTGTTCTGTGCATTGTAGGATATTTAGATGCATCCCTGGCCTCTACCCACTAGATGCCAGTAGCATCTACCCCACCCCAAGTTGCGACAAATGAAAACGCCTCCAGACATTGCTAAATGTCCCCTAGAGGGACAAAACTGCCCCTGGTTCAGAATCATCAATATAACTAAATAATATTTTCCATATAAAAGTCTTCATATGAAAAGTATCATATAAAAATCTTACCCTGCACTGCTTCAGCTGTTTTTTAAGAATTTCTGAATCCCCAAGGGCAGGCCATTCCTCTTTCAAGAAAACATCAACTTCGGCCATCCACTTCTTCAGGGTTTTTATGTGATTCTGAAATCAGAGACCCATTTTAAGGCATTATTGGGGTGCTGATTTATCTTAACACAATTCATCACGGTGATACGTTTGAACACAAGCCCAGGAACAATTCCCATGTTTGAAGGATGTCTCTAAGTAGCTCTTCAGGAAAAGAATATTTTCTCTAAGACTGCATTTTTATGGCCTACTGTATGAGCACTGGTGTATGAAGTCTGCTATTGTTAAAAATAAAAAATTACTACCAAATGTGGTTTTATGATGTTGCTCTTGAGAACATTAAATCATATCCCTCTCTAGAGAAATTTTAAGTTACAAAACAACTCATGATAATACTAAGAATATGCCCTTAAGTACATAAAACAAACTATGAACAGTAAACTCAATGTAATGGTGTCTTTATAGCCTCCCTAAACCTGAACTTCCAAAAACTGTTTTCTACAGTTGACAGTTTACATAGCCCCTCCAGTTGAGAACTTTCAGAACAAGATTTTGTCATCTTTAAGGAGAGAAAAAATTTGCTTTTCATTTCCCATTTGCCTGACCAGGGTGAAGTAATGAGCAGGTGGAAAATGTCATCTTTTATCATTTGTAAATAGCCAAGTACATCCCATTATTTTCTCACATAATGTCTGTTTGTCCTGCTGCTTTTTGGGGGCTACTTTTCAAGTGTATGCTTTTTCAAACTCCTTTATTTGCCTACAATTCAACTATGCTGTCCAGATGTGCTACTTTCTCCTTTCTTAATTAAATTTCTATTGAAAATGTGTGCTTCTCAGAAATTTTCCTCTTCGATATGATAAATAATAATGACTTTAAAAGCATTTGACTAAATCTAAAAACTTCAACATTATTATCTGGCTGACATCTTTTGAGCCTAGTTTTGCTCTTTTCTTCACATCACCACTGTCCTAGTTTAGATCTTATTATTGGCACCTTGATTATTGCATTAGCTCTTTTTGGTATCTGCTTCAGTCTTACTCCACTCTAATCCATTCTCCACAGTGGTGCCAATATTATTCTCTCCTCCTTCCTCTTCTCAAAGTGATGTTTTAAAAACACAGATATTACCTTATCTTTCCCCCCTTAAAGTAACAGTTCCACCTTATCATTATTTTTAATCCCATCACCATCAGATTATAATTCATATTCCAAAGTATGGTGACCAACCCATTCATGATCTGCCCCCAGACCACTTCTCCAATCATATATTTTATTAATCTCCAAATACATCTTTTGTCTCCCCAATATTGAACTACTTCCAGTTAATTGAACATACTGCTCCATTTTGTCAGGAACTCTTTCTTCCTCTTTTATTAGGTGCCTAAATTCTACTTATTCAAGGTGTAGTCAGATAAACCATGCTCCAAGAACATTTCATAACCCCTTTTCCCAGATTATGTTGCTTTTCTTCTCTTTCCACTGTCATAACGTTTACTGCACTGTTTAATTTACTTACTGTGGTAGGTTAAATAATGACCCTCCAAGATGTTCAGGTCCCCATCACTGGAACCTGTGAATATGGTGCCTCTTATGGCAAAAAGGAATTCGCAGATGCGATTAAGCTAAGGATTTTGAGATGGGGAGATGATCCTGGGTTATCCAGATGGGCACAATATAACCACAAGCGTCCTTATTAAGACAGAGGCAGGAGTGTAAGAGAGAAATTGGAAGGTGTTATACTACTGGCTTTAAAGATAGAAGATGGAAACATGAGCCAAGGAATGTAGTTTCCAAAAGCTAAAAATGACAAGGAAACAAATTTTCTCCTAAAGCCTCCAGAAAGGACACAGCCCTGCCTATACCTTGATTTTAGCTCACTGAGACTGACATTGAACTTCTGACCCCCAGAACTGTAACATAATAAATGTGTGCTGCTTCAAGCCATTAAATTTGCAGCAACTTATTACAGCAGCAATAGGAAAAAAATACACTCACCTTTCTCCTTCACCAGAACATGGGCTCCTTGATGGCAAGGACCAAGTAATTGTACCCTCTTTCGCCAGTGGTACTGATAAAAATGTGTTTTAATGTATATATGTGTATGCATGTATATGCATGTACACATATATTCATATGTAGAGACACATAAAGGTGGATGTTGTGCTTTAAAGAATGATTTAAAACTGCTTGGTCTTTTGGTTTGTGAAAGGTAAGAAAAAAACAACTAAGCAGCTGGACTGGGATTTAGATCCAAAGGCGTCTTATTCCAATGCTTTTCCATCACGCCATGATGCTTTCAAGATTCTTCCCAGCATTAACATTCTTCACAATAATTTACCACATAAGAGAGATATTACCTGCATCACCACATGTTTTAAACTTTAGACTACAGTGTAATTGTTGGTTTACTAATGCTTGCGTGATCAGGTGGCACTATCCAAACAAATTAAGTCAGCAGAAGTTGGTTTGTGGAAGGTGATGGGGTCAAATTTATACATAAAATTACAAGTGAAATATGCTGATGAAATGATATGACTATATTACATGGTAGATAACTTCTTATCTATTCATAAGCTAAATGATACCTCTATTTAGAGGACAACCAGACTAAAGAAAAGATGGGTTTTGAAAATTACTGAGCTAAAAACATGTTTAAGTCCTATTGATATTGATGAAAAAAAAAACTAATTCTAAAGAAAATCTAAGAAGCAGAACTCTTAATTAAAGTTTTCTGAAAATCAATAGGCAGACTATACTCCTTTGAGACAGATTTGTGTCTTTTGACCTCATCACTGACTTTGAGGGACTATGGAGGTTAAATGTCTTTAAATTTTGTAACTCATCATTAGGAGACAAACAAGTCAAGAAAAAAATGAATATAAAAAGTAAAATCTTGAAGTACCTGAAGTTTTCGGAGTTTAGCCATTTGCTCCTCTAGCTTTTGGCGATGTTCGACCAGCTGGGCACAGAGTTTCTTCCATCGGCCCTCAGTCTCTTCAAATTCTGACTGATATTTCCTGCTAATATTAGAGGGCGCTTTCCTTGACATCTCTGTCACAGTGGTGCTGAGATAGTTTAGGCCATTTTGTTGTTCTTGTAGAGAGCTTTGTAAAGCCTCAAAATTAAAAAGAAGAAAGTGCATTTATACTAACTGATGAATACTAACGAGTTTCATTGTTCAATTTCATTGACTAGTTTCAGATAAATCAAATTACTTAGAATGAAAGCTACATGATCCAAACATCTAAAAATAAATGATGTAACATCAGTTATAAAATAGTCATTTAAATTCTACTTTTAATAAGAGTAGTTTACACATTATTTAATAATATTTTATTTAAAAATCTATGCCTAGTCTTCTGAACAATGCCAAATATATACACAGCTATATATTACTGAACCAAAGAGCTTTAGCACACCTAATGTTATTACATTTTGTCTGTATATTAATAACTGCATTTTTGATTCAATTAATGGAGTTTAACTTAATTATACTGAGCCTTTAAGTAAGATAACTTTTAACCTTCATAGATAAAAATATAACTAAATCAGATTGATAGATGTGATAACAAAGCTCTGAATAAGTTACCAGATGGACGGTTTACTAACGCCACTTAATGAATGTTTTTTTTATTTCTCAAAAGACACTGCTCTGTTTTGTAGTATCACAGTGAAATTCTAGGGAAGTGTGGGGAGAATTTACAAACTTGATTTTACATTTGTACTGTATAATCTATTGCACCCCTTATAATACGATGCATATCTTTAGGTTTCACCTACTCAGTATTTATTTAAATGTTACTTTCTGGTTACAAACTAAAAAGGTTGAAGGTAAAAAATTGACAAAAAATACCCATTATATACAACTATTACTTTTTACATAAACTTCCAGTTCTTCCTACGTAAAACTAAACCCTGAATAGGTGATAATATTTTACACTCACATATGCATAATTATGTGTCAAACATAATTTGGTGGTTGCATACCTTATGTTTATTTTGTGATATGTTATTTTTTACTTTATTTTTATTTTACTTTATTAAACTGTTACCCTCGATTATTTACACAATATCTAGTATGCACAGAACTACAGTTTTTTAAACATCTTTATTGGAGTATAATTGCTTTACAATGGTGTGTTACTTTCTGCTTTATAACAAAGTGAATCAGTTATACATATACATATGTTCCCATATCTCTTCCCTCTTGCGTCTCCCTCCCTCCCACCCTCCCTATCCCACCCCTCTAGGTGGTCACAAAGCACCGAGCTGATCTCCCTGTGCTATGTGGCTGCTTCCCACTAGCTATCTATTTTACGTTTGGTAGTGTATATATGTCCATGCCACTCTCTCACTTTGTCACAGCTTACCCTTCCCCCTACCCGTATCCTCAAGTCCATTTTCTACTAGGTCTGCATCTTTAGTCCCGTCTTGCCGCTAGGTCCTTCATGACCATTTTTTTTTTTTAGATTCCATATATATGTGCTAGCATACGGTATTTGTTTTTCTCTTTCTGACTTACTTCACTCTGTATGACAGACTCTAGGTCCATCAACCTCACTACAAATAACTCAATTTCGTTTCTTTTTATGGCTGAGTAATATTCCATTGTATATATATGCCACATCTTCTTTATCCATTCATCCGACGATGGACACTTAGGTTGTTTTCATCTCCAGGCTATTGTAAATAGAGCTGCAATGAACATTTTGTTACATGACACTTTATGAATTACGGTTTTCTCACGGTATATGCCCAAGAGTGGGATTGCTGGGTCGTACGATAGTTTTATTTGTAGTTTTTTTAAGGAACCTCCATACTGTTCTCCATAGTGGCCGTATCAATTTACATTCCCTCCAACAGTGAAAGAGGGTTCTCTTTTCTCCACGCCCTCTCCAGCATTTATTGTTTGCAGATTTTTTGATGATGGCCATTCTGACCAGTGTGAGATGATATCTCACTGTAGCTGTGATTTGCATTTCTCTAATGATTAATGATGTTGAGCATCTTTCATGTGTTTGTTGGCAATCTGTATATCTTCTTTGGAGAAATGTCTATTTAGGTCTTCTGTCCATTTTTGGAATGGGTTGTTTGTTTTTTTGATATTGAGCTGCATGAGCTGCTTATAAATTTTGGAGATTAATCCTGTGCCCGTTGCTTCATTTGCAAATATTTTCTCCCATTCTGAGGGTTGTCTTTTCGCCTTGTTTATGGTTTCCTTTGCTGTGCAAAAGCTTTTGAGTTTCATTAGGTCCCATTTGTTTATTTTTGTTTTTATTTCCATTTCTCTAGGAGGTGGGTCAAAAAGGATCCTGCTGTGATTTATGTCACAGAGTATCCTGTCTCAGCTTTCCTCTAAGAGTTTGATAGTTTCTGGCCTTACATTTAGGTCTTTAATCCATTTTGAGTTTATTTTTGTGTATGGTGCTAGGAAGTGTTCTAATTTCATTCTTTTACATGTAGCTGTCCAGTTTTCCCACCACCACATACTGAAGAGGCTGTCTTTTCTCCATTGTATATTCTTGCCTCCTTTATCAAAGATAAGGTGACCGTACGTGCATGGGTTTATCTCTGGGCTTTCTATCCTGTTCCACTGATCTATATTTCTGTTTCTGTCCCAGTACCATACTCTCTTGGTTACTGTAGCTTTGTAGTATAGTCTGAAGTCAGGGAGACTGATTCCTCCAGCTCCGTGTTTCTTTCTCAAGATTACCTTGGCTATTCGGGGTCTTTGTGGTTCCATACAAATTGTGAAATTTTTTGTTCTAGTTCTGTGAAAAATGCCAGTGGTAGTTTGATAGGGATTGCATGGAATCTGTAGATTGCTTTGGGTAGTAGAGTCATTTTCACAATGTTGATTCTTCCAATCCAAGAACATGGTGTATCTCTCCATCTGTATGTATCATCTTTAATTTCTTTTATCAGTGTGTTATAATTTTCTGCATACAGGTCTTTTGTCTCCTTAGGCAGGTTTATTCCTAGATATTTTATTCTTTTTGCTGCAATGGTAAATGGGAGTGTTTTCTTAATTTCACTTTCAGATTTTTCATCATTAGTGTATAGGAATGCAAGAGATTTCTGTGCATTAATTTGTATCCTGCCACTTTACCAAATTCATTGATTAGCTCTAGTACTTTTCTGGTAGCATCTTTAGGATTCTCTGTGTTTAGTGTCATGTAACCTGCAAACAGTGACAACTTTACTTCTTCTTTTTCGATTTGGAGTCCTTTTATTTCTTTTTCTTCTCTGATTGCTGTTGCTAAAACCTCCAAAACTATGTTGAATAACAGTGGTGAGAGTGGGCAACCTTGTGTTGTTCCTCATCTTACTGGAAATGGTTTCACTTTCTCACCACTGAGGACGATGTTGGCTGTGGGTTTGTCATATATGGCCTTTATTATGTTGAGGAAAGTTCCCTCTATGCTAGAACTACATTTTGAGCTAAGCAATTTATTGTGAGCCTTCTCCCATGTCATTAAGTATTTTTCAAAAACAGATTTTAATTGCTTCTGCAGTTCATTTAACCATTTCCCATTATTAGCTGTATAAATTAATTTTAAGTTTTCCACTCTTTTAAATTATGTTTATGATCTATTTATGTATACCTCTATGTATCTATATCTGAAAAGTTTTCCTCAGCAAAACTTACATTCAATTTACATTCCCACCAATAAGTGAGATGTAGTTCATTGCTGCCAGATCTGCACTTACTATATCTTTTGGGTTTCTTTTTTTTGCAATTTAGTATGTAAAAAATAGTATCTCATTTTGTAAATTTGTACTACATCCTTACAATTTCTTTTGTTAATTAAAGTATAGTTGAGTTAATATATTAGTTTCAGGTGTACAACACAGTAAGTCAATGTTTTAATAGATGATACTCCATTTAAAGTTATTACAAAACATTGGCTATATTCCTTGTGCTATACAAGATATCCTTGTATCTTACTTATTTTACACATAGTAGTTTGTACCTCTTAATCCCATACCCCCATTTTGCCCCTCCCCCACCCCCCTGCCCACTGGCAACCACTAGTTTGTTCTCTATATGAGTCTGTTTCTGTTTTGTTATACTCATTTATTTGTTTTATTTTTTTAGATTTCTTTTTGCACTTTAGTACGTAAAAATATCTCATTTTGTAAATTTGTACTACATCCTTTACAATTTGAGGTACAATTTTTTATAGGATTAATCGTCATTTATGTCTCTTTCTGGTGACTACCTTATTAATGACTTACTCAGACAAATGTTTTCCTTTTCTCATTTTTCTTTAAAATTGGCTCTGGTATTTTTACAATGTTTGTGATCACTTCCATTGATTTTTGTGCTTCCCCATATGTTTTTAAAGTTTTATTAAAAATTTCTCCAAAATTTATGATTAAAATGTTTTTGACTTTTTAATCCATGTGGTAGTTTGTTTTGGTGTAACATTTGACACAAGGTTCTAACTTCATTTTTTTCAGTTAGTTAATAATTCATCTTCTCAATAATATTTATAAATAATTTTCCCTCCATCACTGTTTTATCAATGGAAATACACTGTTCCATTCATCTGCATACAGTTTCTTTTATACTTAACACACTCCCCTAATTGCTATACCTTTGTACTCTTATGTCCTTACATTTATAGTTTTATTAAGTCACATATTCTTCAAAGTAAATTTTGGAACTATTTCAGGTATTACAAACAACAACATAAAGGGGCCAAAAGATTAAACAGTTATAGGTTGTTTGGTATTATAGTAGAGGAAATAGTTTAAATAGGACAACATATACTGGGAAATGTTTAAATAAAGATTTCTTTGAAGAAATTCTTCTAAAATTACTTTTTTAGGAAATAATATTCCCAAAAAAGAACTCTTGATATAACAAAGTTAAATTTTTAACTTTTTTTCTTAATTTAATTCTCAAAATGTGGACATATTATCTCAGCTCTTAAATACAATGAGTGAATACACTTTAATGTCTTACAAAATAAAATGTGATTAGATATACAACACAGGCTTTTCAGAACTAGCAGGGAAAGTATTCTAAAATCTCATACAAATTATTTCTTTAATTTCCCATATTAGTATTTTATTCCCTGATATAATACTATTAAAATACAGTGAATAGAACTCAAAACCTAATTATAATATTACATCAAAAAGGGTTTAAATTAAAACTAATTTTATGACTACATTAATTTTACCACTTTCATTTTGGAAATGTGAGATGACCTCTAAATCAGCAAGCAAAGGGGAGGAATAATACCAGAACTTCTATAATAATCAAAATCCATGTTTCTGAAAATATACACTAAGCAGGAAAGAATATACTTCTTAAGTAGACCGTATCATTGTTTTCAAAGATGGAATTTTTATCTTATGGAGAGAAGGCACAAATGCATAAAATATTACACTTTTAAATTCTTAATCTTCATTTTTTCAGCTGGTAAACTATTACACTTGTCACGATTATTTTAATTATAGTATTATATTAAGGTTATACCAATGTGATTGCTTGATAGATGAGATCTGTACTGTATTGTTTAAGACATTTAAATAGTCACAGACCTGTAACTCCCTGAGTCTCTGCTCCATGATCTCATATTCAGTGACAGTAACCTGAGGTACAGAGAGTTTGGTTTCTGACTGCTGGATCCACATGAGGATGGTATTCATGGTCTCCTGATAGCGCATGGGTGGCAAAGTGTCCAAAACTTTATCGAAAGGGAAAAAAAAGAGAATCATTTAACCATTTAAAACTTTGTCATTTGTTTTCCTAAGCTGCCAGCAAAATCAATCATACTAATAATTACAAATATTAACAAAGTGGGAAAATGTGAATATACAGATTAGAATATGAGTATGTTGTTGAAGATAAATTCCTATTACGTGCCTGATATTTTGACAGAAACTATGCATATATTACATCGAATCCTCCTATCAGCCTTACAAGACTTGCATTGTTTAATTCATGTTTTTTAAGGTGAGGAAATGGAGCAACAGAGAGGCTGAGTAACTTGCCCAAGGTAACACAGATGGTAGCTGGAGAAACCAAGTAGAGTTCATGTATATTTGACTTTGAAGACTACTCTCTTTCTGTATTATCATTTGCCTTTGGGGAAAATAGTATCATTATCTACAGCAGGTGATATTTTATATTACATCAGTTCATGTTGTATTTTACTAAAAGAAACACAATTTGTGTGCGTTTAGTGTCAGAAACTCTAATAATGATCACGCACATTATCATTCTTAATTCTTACAATAAACCTGTGAGATAGACATCTTTATTCCATTTACATTTGAGGAAACAGAGGCTATAAAAGAAGGCCAACTAATTTGTTCATAGTCAAACATCTAGTAAGTGTCACAGCCAGGATTTTAAACCAAGATCATCTTGCTTCAAAGTCAAAGCCACCAACAAACAATGTACTTTCTCTAACATATATATATATATATATACACACACACACACACACACACACACACACAAAACCACACACACACACACACATATGTATATGTACATACATATATTCATTCCAACTATATATAAAATTAGGGAATGAAATTTATATATATATGGGAAAGTACAATGTGTGTGTATATATAGTTAGATACAAGTTTTAAATCTAAAATGTATATATGTGTATATATACTATTTATTACTGTACATTATTTTCTATTTTATACACGCCCACACAGATTATGTGACTTAAGTAGCTATACTGACCATGTTCAAGGTTGAGAATTTTGGCAGAAAACTGGAAACCATAAAAATGATTTTAAGTGTTTTAAGAAGAATAAAAAAGAAATTGTAGAACTGAAATATGCAATAAGTGAAAAAGTAATAACACAATGAATAGGTTTAAATGCAGATTAGACAAAGCTAAACAGAGAATTAGTAAACCTGAAGGTAGGCCAGAAACATATACATGTATGTGTGTGTGTATGTATGTGTATTTATATATATGTATACATGCATATACATATATATCTGGAATGAAGCATGGAGAGACAAACAGATGGAAAATAAAGATGAGAGAATAAGAGATATAGAAAAAAACAGTAAAATGAACATAAATGTATCCCAGAATCACAGAGAGACATGGGACAGAAGCCACATTTGAAGAGTTAATGGCTGAGAATTTCCCTAAATAGATAAAATCACAGTGCAAAATACTAGCTCAAATCACTATATCCAATTGCATTATTTAAATCACATTATTTTTATCAGATAGCCTATGAGTTTCACTTCTATATATACCAATTCCTTCTAAACTAAATGAGAAGAATATAGGAAAGTATTTTGCACGCTAGTTAAGTGGGGTTTTCAAATGGAAAATATATTTCTAGAAAGTGTGTTAGAAAGGGATACTAAGAATTTTACTCAATGTGCTTATATTTATTTGGCAGTTCATGCCCAAATTTATTTTAAGAGGCCTTCTTCTTTAACCTGAGCACTTCTGATTTCACACTGGAGGATCTCAAAAGATCTCTGTGGTACTTTAAACCTCACAGCTTTCTTTCATATAAATAATGTGTTTCTCTGCTAACTAGATACATTTGAATGCTAGGTAATTATTAATAAAAACAAAGAGGGATCTCATGAATAGTACTGAAGTAAAGGAGTATTTAGTTATGATGTAGCAAAGAGTTGGAAGGAGACAGGTCTATGTTTAGAGACAAGGAGGTATGTTGGATAGGTTATAAAATGTACCAAGTTTGGTTTAACTGAACTTGAACATACACATTCTGGAAAACAGTGCTTGTTTTCCTTGTGGCAGTGGCTGGGACACAATAAACATTTATTAGAAGCTTGTCAGAGGTGATATGAATCAGTCCAATTTTATCCAGATGATGAATATATGTCAGGAGAGAAAGCTAAGTATAGAAAGAGTTGATGAAGATATTAGGGTTACTTTTTATTAGAAAAAGATCAACAGGTTTTTCATGAACATCTATCAGAACTGCTTCTCCATTCTGTTTGTACAGAAGGAGGCTGTGTAGCATGACAATTAGCAAGCCTGATTCTGCAGTTCAGTAAACCTGTGCTTTGGAATTGGCTCTCCACTCACTAGCTTTGGCAAATTACTTAACATTTTAGCATCTTAGACCTCATTTATAAAAATGGGGATGTAGATACTTTGAGGAGAATTAATTGAAGTCATTTATTATTCCTTCATTCAGCCAATATTTATTCAGTGCTCTGAGCACCAGGGAAGCAAGAAATAAAAATTAAAATAGCAAAGCCTTGGCTTTCATGATGCTTAAAATCTAATTGGTGAGTCAGAAAATTAACAAACAAATCAAGAGACTATAATGACTAACAGAAATAAATGGCAGTAAAGAAAAATTAAGTTATGGCGGTGGGGGGGGGCAGATCCTTCCAGATAATGCAATAAAAAAAGTTTAAGATTGAGAATTAGATATAAAAATGTTGGAGCAACGAGGATTTACACAAGGGATGGTGGGCAATCAATAGATTAGCAATGGAAGATACTACCATCTCCAAGCTTAGAGGGACAAAGGGAAGAGGTGTGAGATGGTGTTACAAGAAACCAATAATTGGAACCACCCAGCAGGAGCTGAATTCACAGGGGGATTCCCTTTGGGGATGCAGGGTCCCTGAGGTATGCTGTTTCCAGAGAGGGCTAGAAAGTTGGAGGATTCATTCTCAGCCACTGATGGAGAGGCACCCTGTAACACTAAGAGGGGAAGAGAATATTCTATCTTCTCTCCTCTTCTCACCTTCAGTATCCTCCAAGTGCCTCCCACTGGCTGAACCAAGCAGGTAGACAGTTTAAAAAAAGGATCCTAGGAAGTGCAGTTTTCATAGGAAGAGCAGGGAATGGCACTGAGAAGAGACAAACAGAAGATCTGACTGGAGATGATGGTGAGAGTGCGTATAGAGGGGAGGGAACGGAATTTGAGAGGGGCAACAAAGTACATCAGTGGTTTTACCAATATTCCATTTCTTAAGTTTAGTAGCTCAGTATGCAGATTTCTATTTTTTTCATTATTTAAAAAAATGTTTATATGTTACAGGAACTCTTTGAATATAATAAAAGTATTAAATAAAATAAAAGGGATAGAAAGGGACCAGACAGTGAATAAAAAAGCCCTCTCCTTGGAAGTATCACTTGACAAGAGACTTAAAAGCACTGAAGGAGGGAGCCATATGAATACAGAGAGGAAAGGTTTTCCAGGTGGGTAATAACAAGTTTAACAGTCCAAAGACATTAGTATTTCTAGTAAGGTAGGAGCACAGCAAGGAGCCAAGTGTAGCAAGAACAAAGTGAGCAAGGTGAAGTGTGGTGCGACATTAGGGCAGGGGAAACTACGACCATGAAGGCCTTTGTAGATCTTAATAAGATGCTACATTTTATTCTAAATTTGTCTCTATATTTGCTGATTACTGCATCCATTGTTGGGTACATATTTGCTATTATTATTAGCTAGAAGGGAGATGCAAGACAACAGGAAAGTGAAGGAGACATACTCAAGACTAAGTAGAAATTTTAAGAGTTTAATACAAAGTTTTATGTATGTTAATAAAAGGAGAACACTTCCTTGCTAGGGAGAGAACAAAAGCTGAATAGAGGCACTCATGTTCTTTCATTTGTGGGGAGAGGTAGGTTCCTTTGAACTAATTTTACTTTCTAGAGAACCAGATGCATAGCCAAACCTAAGACATTGCTCTGAAATGATTTACAAACACACACACATACACACACACACATGTCCACACATGAAGACATACAATGCATGCCTATGAATATCCTAACACACACAGAGTGAATTTAAAAAGTTAGTGTCCACTTCATCCTGCAAAGAGAATCATGATCAGACCAAATTTAAATAATAATAATAGATAAAGATCAAGGGAAATGGTAACAAAAAGGATCAAAGTGTTTTATTTGTTTAACTTCAGGTTTACTTAAATACTGTTGTTTCAGTACTGGTTAATACTTAATGGTCATTTAAAAACACATATACAAGGCATAGTTTATTATATTGCACAGCATATTTAACCATGTATTTGGAAGAGTGTTTAGACTGTGCTGAGGATAATCTTGGCATTTGTAGCATCCTGGGGAAAGACTGTATTTGTAGTTCTAATTGTACCTACATTAAATGAGAGGAAACAAAGATTTTCTGACTTGTCAGCTTATCACCAAAGTGATAAGGTAGCATGAGCACTGTACAAGTGTAAAGCAGTTACTTAACTCATAAGTATATGTTATAATATTATAGATGGTCCAAAACTCAGTCAGCATCCACCTATGGAATAGATCAAAGGAGGGAGGGAGGAAAGGAGATAGACAGATAGACAGACTGACAGAAATAAAATGCCATACATTCAAAGAATCCATTGTGTTTCAGCACAGGCCAGCATAAAACAAAAATCTCTCAAATCCAGAAAGAAGATGACCACTGAAACATTCTAAATTATTAAATAATAAATTTGATTGATCTTCCTTCTATTAACCAATACAACTCTAGCTAGATCTTAAGAAATAATCACAATTTGATACATTATTTTTCTTTGTGTTAAACAAAATGTCAACAAAGTACGCATTAATTTGCATTATTCAATGAATAACTTACATTATGTAAAGTCTCAGGTTCTCTTCAAAACCCTGATAAAGTACTGAAGAATCCAGACCACCACTGCACGTGGGCACTATTTACCATATTGTATAGATGGAACATCTTATGCTGTATTCTGATTCGGGATGTTTGGGCACATTTTTTTCCTTGAAATCTGGATCCTAAGTAAACTCTCTGGGTGTTTCACAGGTGGATTGCTTTGGGGAGGAGCTAGAACTGAAACAGGACCTAGCAAGTCCATAGTTTCTGAACTAGCTATCTCACTACCCATGTGTGGGTTCATCAATCAGGAAATACATCTGAATAGCTGTGGGAATAGTTACCCATTGGGCTCTAATCTCACCCTCAAGTCCACTTCATTTCTAAGGGAGGCCCTGATTGTCTTCTCCCTTCTTTAGCTTCCTTCTGGTCTCTCAGTTTAATGAGAAGGGAAATATTTCAGTTTCTGAACTGTTGATATTTTTCTGTATAACTGCTTCGGATCAGTATTCGGATGCAAGACGTAAAGTTCCCTCGTTGAGAGCTAAACCAAACTTCCACTCTATTCTGAGAAGACAGAACAACTTGTGAAAAGATCAAATGCCTTTGTTAGTATCTCACAGGTAAGTTATTTAGCTCAAGCAAAAACCCACACAAGGGAAGATCCTTCCTAGTCTCTCCACGTGTACTTTTGCTTCCTTTCAATCTATCCTCACCGCTCAGTTTCTGAAAATGCAAAACTGATTTATGATGTTATATCACAGCATAAAACCCAATCAGTATTGTTTCATTTTTCTCATGTTAGTGTCTAGAACCCTCACCGTGGCTCATAAAAGGCCCTTTGAGACTGTATGCCTCTCTAGGCTCACCTTGCATCACTCTCTCCTCTCTGTGCTCCAGGGACACAGAACTTCTCAGATTCTTAGCTAGCCAGCACCTACTATACCCTTAATCTCACTAATTCCTGTTCATCTTTCAGCTTCTGTGTCCTGTCTGAGGACTAAGAAAGATAATTTGTAAGACTGTCATTTGTAGACTAAAACTTACTATGAATATAGAATATATTTAACTTTTAATATTATTTTCTCATATCATCTTTGCCAAATACCAACCACCAATTCCTCACACCAGTTTTCACCATTTAAAGTACACTTAAGATGTCAAGTTTTTGTTTCATTGTGAGAACACTAGTAAAGAAGAAAAGGAAAGAGGGAATGAAAGTCAAGATGGATTCCCAAGATGGTAGCTCTTACTTGCTGAATACTTAATATGTTCAAAGCACCATGTAGTAATACAAGAAATGAGATTTACTCCCCAGTGTAAGTTTGGGGGAAAACACACATATGGAAAATTCCTTGAAAATAATTATTAATTAACAAACTGAACTGAAATATGACCTAATGTGGTGAACTTTTATTCACCATTTTTATATATGTACATAATACATATACATAAATTATATATAAATACATATTACATAAAATTATATATAATTTATACATATAATACATAATATATGCAATGTATAAATTATATATACACAATTTATATATAATATTTAATACACATAATGCATATAAATTATATATACAAATATAAATTGCATAATTTATAATTCATATATATAATCCATATTTAATTAATGATTATTAATGAATCAAAACAAGTTTTCCAAAAGAGTGAATCAAAGTGTTAGAGATATTTGGTTAATATAGTGGAAAGGAGTACATTTATTTAGACATAAATGAAATGAAAATATTTGGCACTTTTATAAACAATCATCATATATATGCAAGATAAAGAGAAGACATGCTAATATAGATGGGTATACTGATAGCTATATGAACAGAGGTTATATATTAATATATATTTATATTATGGTGTCATAATCAAATCTGTTATCATCACACATCAACATTCTGAACACCTTGAAAAGGAACAGAAATAAATGTTAAACCTTAATATAATGAGTAAGTCTATGTAAATTAAAAAATTTTCAGTGAATAAGCTCCTCTGCCAACCAGTTACAGTATAACCATTAACATGTACTTGACTTTAAGGGAGGTTTATGGATTTTATGATAAGAAAAATGCATTATTCTTAAATAGGTCAACGTTTGAAAATTTAGGACATTTACAGTCTTTTCCCCAATTGATTTTACAGAGGCCCAGCAACAAGTACACTGACAGCCACTAGAGGGAGCTGACGTTACTGTAAAGTTGTATTACCTGATTCCCTATCAGGAAAATAAACCCCTCAGTAAAAATGACTTTGAAGTAAAAGAAAGGGAAAAAAAATGCATTTATCTTTCATTACATGACCTCACCAGGAAATAAAAAGGAAAAAAAATAGGAAAGTGAGGAAAGCCCATGTATTACACTATGCTGATTCTAACAATGTTATTATGTGGTAAATTTTTTGCACACTTGCAAAGGAAAGCAGTTAAAAATGTGTGTTCCAACAAATTAAAGTTTCAGTAGAAAACAAATATATGTTCTTGTGATTCTCATGACAACTTTGAGGATGACTTTTTTAAAAATATTTTTATCTTAATGCCTTAAAAATCTAGTTTTACTCTATAATCCTTTGTGTGTACATATATATACATATGTATATATGTGTATGGTGAACCAAAGACCCATTCTCTAATGCTTAAAAATGTTCATAAACCTGCTTGTCAAAGGAATTTTTGTCTGATGAGTAGGGATATTTGGACTGTGTACTAATATCATAAGAGCAAACTGGTGAGAGACAAAATTGACATCCTGAAAAATCTGCTCATCATATGGTAGGCATTTGCATAATTGCTCCACTCATATGTTGTATTTTACCAGTAAATGAGAAAAAAAAGATATTGTATAGTTATAGTGATCCAAGAGTAAAATGTAGCCCAAAGAATAATTTGTCCTTGGCTGAGTTTCAGTTGCCACATGTATGCTACAGCTATAATAATCTTCATATAAATTGACAGAAGTATTAGCAAGATGCCTAGCTAGATATCCTTGCACATGAAGCAAACTGGATTTGATGAAAAGCTACTAACAGGGCTTCCACTGCTCTTTTATTTCCTTCAATGTTCCAAACATTTGACTGTAAAATTTGCAACCCGCCAAGGAGAAGTTACGCCTATCCACAACATATACTTTATTTGTTCTTCATAGTCATGACATTATTATGGAGGGAGCAAGAAATGGAAATCTAACAGATTTGTTTTCCAAAAACAACATTCCACTAGTTGTTAATACAGGTTGTAGAGAGTATGGTTTCTTTGATGGAAATCATTCTTTCATGTTAGTACTTTCTCTTTTCACAATAAATAACTAATTTGGAAAACATCAAGTTAGTCATTTTAAATATTTTTACTTACGTGTCTGCAGCTCTTTCTCTCTGGCCTGCATATCAGCAAAGACTTGGTTAAAATGATTTGTAAAGGCCACAAAGTCTGCATCCAGGAACATTGGCCCTTGTCCTTTCTCTTTCAGGGTTATGCTTTGAATTTTTAATCGCTCAATTTGAGGCTGAAGAACTGACAGCCGGTTGACTTCATCCTGTACCATAATTTAGAGTATTAAAATAAATAACGTTTTTACTTTGCATACATTACATTTTTGCAAAGAAAAGTATTAAAAGGCAGTGATGCAAACTTAGCTTAATGCCCTTATCAAAATATTGGTAAGAAACATCCATGACGGTTGAAGCAAGCCTCCAGCACAGGTGATCAATTTAAGAATACCTTGACTCTTCATTCAATAGATATCATCATTTACAATGATTTTTAAATTTCAAAATGACATCATTTAGAACATTAATGGGCATAAATATATACAGCTGAAAATACTATGAATGACCTTATATCTTTTTCATAAATCAAACATGGATGTTTCTCTACCCTGCTCATGTCAAAATTGTGCACCTTTACTTCAAATTCTAAGCTCATTCAATGAACAATTTTCTTTAAATTCATTTGTGTAGAATATAAATTGTATATATAGCTAAATATGTCTGCATATATACATACTACATTAAATTACAAATGTTTATATATTAATTTTATATAGATTACATATATATGTAATCTATGTAATATTTATGTATATACACTCACATATTTGTGTCTATAATTATCTAAGTTTTGTACAGTCTTATCACTTCTCTTGACTGAATAGGCAATTACCATCATTTTAATTAGGGAGACTGTTTGCTCTGCTTTACTCTTGTTGTCCGGGCATAATTGTTAACAGCACCCCCTTTCACTCTCAAGACTACTCTGATTTAGTTGATAAAAATCACAAGGACACTCTGCCGTGCTGTCCAATGTAGTAGTCTCTCATCACACGTAGCTACTGAGCACCTAAAAAGTGCTTAGTCGAAATTTAGATGTGCTGTCATTGGAAAACATACACTGAATTTTGAAGACTTAGTATGAAAATACAAACTCATAGTTTAAAATAATGATTAAATCTTGAAATGCTATTTTTGATATATCAGGTTAAATAAAATGCATTATTGAAATTCATTTATTTACCTCTTTTTCCTATTTAAACGTCATTTCTAGAACATTTAAAATTACACATGACTTGAATTTGTGGCCTGCATTCAATTTCTTTGGAACCGTGCTGTTCTTGGTGTAAATGTTTTCATATTTTTTTTGTTTCCAGTGAAGTTGCAATTCATATGTTTCTAATAAATACATAATTTGAACTTAAACAGAAATTTCAAAATGCTCTTTTTTAAAGTATTATTACCATGGTTGTTCACTTAAAAGTCATAACTATGCTACCTCTAGAAAAAAGTACTTCAGGATCATTTATTGTTCAAAATGTAAAAAGCAGGAGAATTAAAATGTAAAAATTGGATCACAAGACAATTAGAAGGAAAGGAAAATTGATAGAATTATAATAATTATGAACTAAATATAAATCTGAGCTTCCTGGAAATTAAAGTAAAAAAAAAAACTGTTATTTTTGGATCCATGCATACTCTTTTAGAGACAGTAACTTTTGTCTTGGGACTGAATGAGATAAATTTATCACATGAATCCTTTCATGGTAGCAATACTACCTAATGGACAATCTATTTTTAGAAGATATAAAGATAACTTTCAGAGGAATTTTGGTATGTGATTATAACAGTATGAGTTGATTCAGGTAGGTTAATCTCTAACAATTAAATTCTTTTGGTAGGTGAAAATTAAAGACATTTAGATAAATAAGGAAGTGACCCCCATCTCTCCCATTCAAATATAAAGCCTCTCTATGAAGTGCTAGAAGGTAGGAGCATATTCATAGAAGAAGAGTAAGACAAGAGATAAAGGGTAACACTCTGTGGTTTGGATTATAGAATTACAGACATGCACTTTGTACACTAGACTTGCAAACGGTACCAATGACATCTGCCATGAAACATTTAAGAACCCGATTTACATCTGGCCAGATGTAGGGCCGTCATTCTTCCTTTTTAGGGGGCTATATAATGAGTCTACAGTATAGTAAAGTATGTTCTGCAAAACAAAGGGGACTTTGAAACTAATAAAACATTTGGGCAAATGTTCAGCAG
>NW_006784469.1:441861-446502 GCF_000442215.2 Lipotes vexillifer | reverse complement strand
AGCAGGGACCTTAAATTTCTAAGAGTAAATCATAGGATATATCATTTTGACCTCAAATATTTAACATTTAAAAGATGTTAACAATTACTCATTATTTCCATAAAAGGGCCTTAGTGTGGTTGGTCCTCTAGAGTAAGGCATGTTCTCTCAGTCTGTTTATCCTTCAAAATTATATGTTTATCTACTAGAAAAACTTGTATTTTTTTCCTCAGGAAAGGGTCCATGGATTTCTTCCAATTCTTAAAGGGCTCCCTAATCCTCAACATATTAAGAACCAGTTCTGGCAAACATTAGATTTTGAGCTAAATCTGCACCCTAATTTTAGAAACATCTCCAAATAACAGAATGCGCTAACAGGATGGAGTAATTTAACTACCTATTACTAATCACAACCAAGTAATCACAATTTCAACTGTTGTGTGAATGACATGGGGCTTATCCTGCTAAGTATTTTGCGTAAGGTGATTCATCAAACTAACAGAAACCAATGGGGCAGAAAGAAACAGTAAGGAGTGATGAAGAGGTATAGACTTCCATCATCAGAATTTGGAACTTTGTGGCTGAATGCAGAAAAAAGAAATGATTTCACTTAGGATGACTTCTCTAACCTCGAGAGAATATTTAAGATATGTAACCTCCAGTGATCTCCATTCGCTCCTCAGATAAAGACCAAGGTCCCAGCATGCCCTTAGAGTCCTTGCTTTGTCTCCTATATGTTGGTCTTTTTGCCTCCATCTTTCATCTTACGCCCCCACCCTTCTATGCCCAGCATTCACATCGGCCTTATTTCAGTTACTTGGTCATTACTGCTCCCTCCCACCATGTTCCTTCTGCCTGAAGCCTCCTTCCCTGCTGTTCTCTTACACTCAACTCAAATGTACCTGCCTCAAGGAAGCTGCCCTTGGTGGCTCTGTCAAAGTCAGGTTTTCCCTGTTAGACACTCTCCCAGAACTCTGTACCTCTGTTTAAAGCATTTGTCCCGGTGGTAATTTAACATCTGTTTATTTAATCATTTACTTAATCTCTCTCTCTCACCTACTCTAGGTAAATGCTATGAGGGCAGGGTCAATGAATGGTCACTCTAATATTCCCTAAACTTAAGTGTCTACCACCCCAGTGGGTCCTAAAGGTAGAAGCATCACCTAGCAGGACTGGAAGGCAGGGCATCAAGCCAAAGAAGATTATTCTCAAACCTTAAATCCAGTGGAATTTGCCTTGCTAAATTTTGGACTTGATTAGAATCCCTTCTTTCTTCCCTATTTTTTCTCCTTTTGGAATGTGACTGCCTCTCCTATGCCTATCCCACCATCATATATTGGAAGCACATAAGTCATAGGGTTTCACTGGTTTATAGCAGGAAAGAAGTTCTATTTCAGGATGAATGATATCTTGAGTCCCATCCCTATCTGATTTAAATTATGAAGAGACTTTGGACTTTAGGCTTTAGGGTTGATGCTAGAATGAGTTATGACTTTTGGACTTTGGGGGCTTGTGGCATGTAACAAGGACATAAATGGGGGGCAGCGTGAGAATCTGTGTACCAAATCATGTCCCCCAAAATTTATGTGTTGGAGCTCTAACCCACAATATGACTATATTTGGTGATAGGGCTTTTAGATAGTAATTAAGGTTAAATCAGTTCTTAAGTGCAGGGTCTTTATCTGATAGGACTGGTGGCCTTACAAGAAAAAGAGAAAGATTTTTTTTTCCCCTCCGTGCACATGTGCCAAGGAAAGGCCAGGTGAGGACAATGGTGAGAAGGCAGCTGTCTGCAAGACAGAAAGAGAGTTCTCACCAGAAGTTGAACCCTGCCAGACCTTCATCTTGGACTTTCAGCCTCCAGAACTGTGAGAAAATAAATTTCTTTTGTTTAAGCCACCCAGTCTATGGTATTTGTTATGGCAGCCCAAACCAGCTAATACATTTAGTATCATTCTTGGCCACATTAGAGACACTGAATATGTATGTATTCTATGGATGAATGCATTTTGTAGATGTTATTAATATCTATATCTGAATCTCAAGAAACAGGTTAAGGTACTATCAACAGATTTTTTATCGCAAGAAATAATACAGATGGAGTATTCCTCTAATTCACAGGGAAAAAAAGTCATGGATTCTATTCTTTAATAGCAAAATGTATCTAGAATTACAGGGAACAGAAATTACCTACACTTGCATATTTGCCTAATAAACTAAATGCCTTGCTGTACGATATTCTTTATCCAAAAATATATTTCCTGAGTTTATTTACTTCCTAATAAAGCTATAGGTCCAATATTTGAAGAAGAATCATCAAATCCTTCAACTGATTTTCCCTTCAAAATAGCTTTGAATTCCCCCTCACTTTCTGGATTCAATACCACCTCCAAACCAACCCTGTTGCCTCTCCATCTCCAGTCTTCCATTATTTAAACCACTGTTTTCAAAGTATGCAGATTAACCCCCATTCATTGCTTTTAAAATTAAGCCCAGTCATCTCAGTTTACCATTAAGGTTGATCCTGGAAACCTTTTCATCTATCCTTTAATCAATTTCCCACTTCCCATGAAAAGTGTAACTATGCATAGTAACAGTTTGTAGTAACTATGCAAAAAGTTCAAGTTGTTTATATTGCTATATCTTGTTTATTTACATGTGCAGAATACTCATTTAGTGTCTTTCTCAGGCCCTTTTGTGTGTGCTGTGTCTTGTTTGCCCCTCCAGATATACTGCCCACCCTTCTCCTGTGACCCAGGAGAATGACATTTATAGATTAAAGCTCCTTGTCAATCTGCCTTCTGATTAGGTTTAGTTGATGGGGGCCCCTGTTCAGATTCTGGAGGCAGGGAGGAGAGCAAAGTAGGGTGTTTATTCTTCTGGCCCCACTCCTGTGTTGGTACTTGGACTGGCTCTTAAAGCTGCCTTTACAATGAGCATCTGACTCTCCTTCTGGGTTTCTGTAACTTCTCGCTCCCTGATCCTTTCTATCTTAAGTATAGCAACAGCACTGATGCTGGGTTACTGTACTATCCCTTGAGGTTCCTCTATACTCCAAGTACATATAAAAAATATTTTTGCAAAGGAACCGTCCTCGAAGTATCCTAATTTAATGGACTGTCAGTTTTAAAGATTTTCCTCATATATCCAATTATACTGTATATCAGCTGCTTCTGTTTGTGTGGATTCCACATTTTGAACATATGACTGTGTTTTGCTCTTTTCACCTGAGCTGCCGTAAGAACTGGACAGCACCAAATTACTGTCCATTTTCCGTAGGATACGTGTGGTTGCTATACTCCAACACTGCCTCACCACTTTGAAAACTGACAAAATCAATTAACTATGTGTAACTAAGTTTTTGGGGATTCGGGCATCCATGTTACCTATTTAAACTCATTTTCTTCACTTATATTTTGATCTTCACTGTGTTTAACTAAACCCTTAAGAGGGAAATTTTATCATTAAATAATTTGCTATTCTTCTGGAAATTTCCAAGAAATTTCTACTGATCATGCTCCAAATAGGAGGAAACACTCTTACCTTACAATTTTTTAACTGGCTTTTAATTGCTGTTGGCTCTGATGTGGTAATGGGTTGGGTTTTCAACCAGTTTTCTGCAGTAGTTGTCATCTGCTCCAATTGTTGTAGCTGATTATAGAAAGTGATGATGTTGTTCTGATACTCCATCCAGTTAAGTCTCTCACTTAGCAACTGGCAGAACTCGATCCACCGGCTGTTCAGTTGTTCTGTGGCTTGTTTGATACTCTCAGCATTAACACCCTCTAGAAAGTCATATTTTATAAATATACCCACTGAAGCCACAGACTGAAAGACATTATCTGAAAACCAACATTGATTTAAGTTCCAAACTATCATCATCTGAATAATTTCAAACAAATCATCTATTTATTGATAAAGAAGTTAAAATACCAAGATTTCTGATATTGACTGTAAATTACTAGAATTGCATCTTATCAAAGAATATGAATGTAGCAAAGTACTAAATAAGGATATATAAGATGTAGAAGAGTAGAAAATATTTAAATTTTAAAAAATGGTCAAAGCTCTGATGGTGGGGATGGAAGATTACAGACAAATAACTTTTTGGATACTTCCAAATAAATGTTAAATATCACGTATATTATTAAACTATACTTCTAAAAAGTAACGTACATTTTTATTTTTTAAAACGCCTTTGAATTAGTTGAAATGTTATTATTCGGATTTTTTTTAAAAAGGAAAAAAGTGAGTATGTATAAAAAAATCAATAATTCTCTGTTTGTGCTACAGAAAGCCAGAAATAAGCAGATTGCCCATGAGTCCAAAGAAAGGAAACAAGCATTAGGAAAAATAATCTTTCTAATTAGAGAAAAGGTTTTCAAATTATTTACATGTCATTTACAAATGTGGAAGTTGATCTGAAAGTTTTAAAATCATCTATAGAAATATTAAAGCAGAAAAAGTCTATCGAGGGCAAAATGGAAACGTAAGCATATCATTATCAACTTCAGCCTTCTGGAAAATCTAGTACGTTTTAGGGAATATGCTATGTCTTTTAACATATACCATCTTATTTAAATTTTGTCAAAATGTGATATATGGGGGCTTCCCTGGTGGCGCAGTGGTTGAGAGTCCGCCTGCCGATGCAGGGGACACCGG
>NW_006784469.1:440891-441765 GCF_000442215.2 Lipotes vexillifer | reverse complement strand
AAAAAAAAAAAAAAAAAAAAAAAAAAAAAAAAAAAAAAAAATTAAAAAAAAAAATGTGATATATGACTAATGCCAATCCAATGCAAGTACAGCAATATCACATTATTAACTCTCTAAAGTTCATAATATGTAATGTTCTTACACACACACACACAGTTTACATAGTAAATTCTTTAATAAATTACACTATATAAAGAACTATATTAAATATGATATGCATGTTAAAAGGTAGCTATGATAGCACTAACTTTCTAATATTTCTGAAACACTGAATATTCAAATGTTTCCTATTCCTACATGTACTCGCAGATCTCAAAAGGGATCATAAGCTCACTGTAAGATTCTTCCTCTAAGTTAAAGTACTTTAGGGGTAAAATGATTTAGTGAAGACTAAGTTGTCTAGGAGAATCTTCTTTTATGAATGTCCATTTTACACAACTTTCTGGTAATGTGATTTAGTTAAATGACAAGTTACTACGTTATTAAAAAGTGAAGACCATCTCTAGCAAATGTGAGGCCTGTGGTTCTGCTAACTTATACATGCCTCCCACTTCACTCTTTTTAAAGAATAAAAAGACATGGATTTGAAGTCAACAATTTTATTCTCCTTTACTTTCCTCTGCTCAGATACCTAATTTTCATTTTGTTGTAATTCTGTCATGCTGCCAAACCACGTCTCTCAATCCATTTGAAACACAACTCTAACTTCACTCATTTCAGAGTTTGACACTAGCCAGGATGACATTGGAGAAAACAAACTTCGCCAATATCGTTGGCAACGATCTCTTTCTCCTTCTTTGCCTGATATATACATATATATATATATATATATATATATATATATATTTTTTTTTTTTTTTTTTTTTTTTTTTTT
>NW_006784469.1:403894-440881 GCF_000442215.2 Lipotes vexillifer | reverse complement strand
TTTTGCGGTACGCGGGCCTCTCACTGTTGTGGCCTCTCCCGTTGCGGAGCACAGGCTCCGGACGCGCAGGCTCAGCGGCCGTGGCTCACGGGCCCAGCCGCTCCGCGGCATGTGGGATCCTCCCGGACCGGGGCACGAACCTGTGTCCCCTGCATCGGCAGGCGGACTCTCAACCACTGCGCTACCAGGGAAGCCCTTCAATTATTTTTTTACACCAAGCATGACATATACTAGGCAACCAATAAATATTAGTCAATGTTAATATAAAGAAATGAAAAAGAACATGTAGGAAACAAGGAAAAGAAACCAGATCTTTCAAACGGTAAATTAGGGAGAGGGGGAGTCTTTTTAATTACTGAAAAGGGTCATTTATGAAAAATAATAAATATTTTTTAAAGATAGTAATTTTATATAATATGGCACTAATATGGGATATAGAAAGTATATTTATATACTTTTAAGAGAAATTATATCAATCAGTGATGAATCCATAAGTTTATCAGGGAATCTTGGAATAACTGGTCATAAATCTGTAATCATTTGAAATTAAAGTTACACAGGATAGCCACGCTAAAAGTTAAAAACAGAAATTTCGAGATGTCACTGGTGAAGATATGATTTTGACTACAGAAAATCAGACATTTTATTTATTAACGATTTGTATACAGTATTTGGAAATACTGTATTAATTCATATATGAATATGCTTCCTGCTCAACTAGAGTATAACCTGTCTTTCTAAACTATAAACACCCCGAAGAAAAATCTCTCCACTGGCAGTATCTGATAGAATTCTCAGCTTAGAGTAGGTATGAAATAAATGAAACAAATACACTTTACTTGTAAGCTCACCCAACACCATTAGGGGAGCAACAGCCACAGACACGAAAAGCCAAACACAAGACGCATGCAGTCTCTCTTGCTTCAAGTCTGCTTTAAAATACTTGGGGGAGGGATCAACAGCACTGTCACATGTCACATTACTTAATGTGTGTCTCTCAAACTAAAACTAGAAATGCCATTACTTCAATTTCATCAATTAACTGGCCATCTATTATCCAGTACTAGTAATGAGATTATGAGAAAGTCCCTTAAAACTTTTGCAGAATAAAGGTACTAAGTGTTTCCCCAGCAAATACTATGAATAATTTTTATTATTATATATAATTGTTTTGTGTGTATTTCATAGAATTATGCTTCTTAACTGAAAATTTTAAGTTTCATGACAGTTGGTAAGTATAAATATCTGCAGTTTTAAGTATCAATCATTTGAACATCTGTTTTTCTAATTTTTTGTTAGCTACTTAAGAATACAAACACTAACTCACCAGGCATTATGAACAATACTTATGGAAACCATTTTGTAGCAGCACATTAGAATCTCAGGGATAATGGATCATAATCCATTCACATCTCATATTCTAAACAACCCCTGAAATAGTCTATGAATAAATATATTGCACCCAGAGGAAATGGATCATTACTTGAAGTGCATCCATTAATTTTATTACTTGTGTACAGTGCATAACAGACTGTTAGAATAATTTTAATTGTGCACCACCTTCCATGGAAGTACTTCAAAACTGCCACTTAAAGTGAAGTATTCCTCATCGAGTATATTCAGCATTAGCCATAAGGTCAGGGTAGAATAATGCAAAAACCTGTGTTTTCAGAGCTCTTGAATTAGAAGAGTATTTGGAATGAAAACTTAAAGTTGCTAATACATAGTCCCTATTTTTGTTGCATATTAAATGAGGGTCATTGCAAATACATTTGGCATTCAATATAACAGCCTAAAATGTGATAGAAATTTAATTAGAGTCCATGAAAATGAGGTCTGAGTATTATAGGCTAATTCTAGAGGTGTTTCTGGTGACACTAACTTTTATACAACTTCCACGTCACCTTATTTTAAAAATAGCTTTTAAAAATAGGCTGACATAAAATTCATATCCCTAATAAGAATACATAAATTTATGAATATAACTTTCTTCATTTTTTTCTCTTTCTAAACAGTATTGAATTGTAAGAGCAAAAAGTCAGATCCCTACTCCTATTTTTTCTAACATCTTTATTAGAGTTACAATGCTGTGTTAGTTTCTGCTTTATAACACAGTAAATCAGTTATACATATAAATACATCCCCATATCTCTTCCCTCTTGCATCTCCCTCCCTCCCACCCTCCCTATCCCACCCCTCTAGCATCTCACAAAGCACAGAGCTGATCTCCCTGTGCTATGCGACTGCTTCCCACTAGCTATTTTACATTTGGTAGTGTATATATGTCCATGCCACTCTCTCACTTTGTCCCAGCTTACCCTTCCCCCTCCCCGTATCCTCAAGTCCATTCTCTAGTAGGTCTGCATCTTTATTCCCGTCTTGCTCCTAGGTTCTGCATGACCTTTTTTTTTTTTTTAGATTCCATATATATGTGTTAGCATACAGTATTTGTTTTTCTCTTTCTGACTTACTTCACTTTGTATGAGACTCTAGGTCCATCCAACTCACTACAAATAACTCAATTGTTTCTTTTTATGGCTGAGTAATATTCCATTGTATATATGTGCCACATATTGTTTATCCATTCATCTGTTGATGGGCACTTAGGTTGCTTCCATGTCCTGGCTATTGCAAACAGAGCTGCAATGAACATTTTGGTACATGACTCTTTTTGAATTATGGTTTTCTCAGGGTATATGCCCAGTAATGGGATGGCTGGATGGTATGGTAGTTCTATTTTTAGTTTTTTAAAGAACCTCCATACCATTCTCCATAATGGCTGTATCAATTTACATTCCCACCAACAGTGCAAGAGGATTCCCTTTTCTCCACACCCTCTCCAGCGTTTACTGTTTGTAGATTTTTTGATGGTGGCCATTCTGACCGGTGTGAGATGATATCTCATTGTAGTTTTGATTTGCATTTCTCTGATGATTAATGATGTTGCGCATGCTTTCATCTGTTTGTTGGCAATCTGTATATCTTCTTTGGAGAAATGTCTATTTGTTTTTGTGACTAATTTTCCACAACAACAGTAATCACTTAAATTTTCTCCCTTCACACACACATACACACACACCGGGCAGAGTCTTTTCCTTTGGAGATTAAACGAAGAAAAATGTGTCTGTCAATTAACAACATTTATTGAGTGTGAACTCTGTGTAGACCATTAACTCAACTGCCACATGGAAAAACAGGAAACATAAATCAAACTGCCTAGAACTCAGGAAAAAGTAAGAGAAGAGGAAATGGGTACAACCATGGAAAGCTACTCATTCATGGTAGAGAGGATGAACCGCTGCACACAGTACCATTTCCATGCCCCAATGATGTACAGAGCAGCTACAAAATCTCTTCCCATTAAAATACACAATTAGAATAGTTACTGCCACTGAAAATCCTTCACAATGATGTGAAAAGATAATGGGAGGCTTGCCTCTGAGGTGAGCCAAACTGACCCCAATCCCTGCCCTTACCCATCTGACAAAGTTCTGTCGAAATTCAAATAACATCACTCATGTAAAATACTTAATGAACTTTAAACCAAAATACTAAGTTACAGTTCCATACTTAATATTATAGATAAAAGGAGCCCTCGTCTGTGTTATCAGTCTGTGCTATTTAATTACGATCTTTAGCAGACTTACTATTAGGTATCACCTTAAACACTATAACACTCAACGGATGATGGTTTTGAAATGTTCTTTTAGCCTGATATACTAATAATTACTACTATTATTTAAACATTTCCTTCATGTGATTGTCTTCAGGCTCTTAATTAACACACAGAAAACTACAATTAGAAATTCAAAGTGAAGCACAATTTAATGTAGAAAACATCACGAACCCTTTTAGATAATTATAGTATCTCCTCTGGAAATTGTGGTGAAACCATTTTATAGCTTAAGAAAGGGGAAATTGAGCTATGCTTATATGTTTTCAAATGAATGTTTGTTTGTTTGTTTGTGATAGGTAAGAAGTGGATTTATTTAGAGAGAAACACCCTCCACAGACAGAGTGTGGGCCATCTCAGAAGGTGAGAGTGGACTTAGGAGAAACATACTCCACAGACAGAGTGTGGGCCATCTCAGATGGTGAGAAATGCACCAGGGTATGGGGTTGTCAGTTTTTATAGAAGTGGGTAATTTCATAGGCTAATGAGTGGGAGGAGTATTCCAGCTATTTTAGGAAGGGGCAGGGATTTCCAGGAATTGGGCCACCACCCAATTTTTTGATCCTTATTGTTTTGGAACTGTCAATGGCACCTGTGAGTATGTTATTTAGCTTGCTGATGTGAGCATATACTGAGGCTCAAGGTCTAGTGGAAAAAGTTGACTTGTCTGCCAACTTGGACCCATCAAATTAATGTTTTGATATAACATTTTTGGTAATTTCAATATTAATAAAGGAAAACAATTTATTGAAACCAGGTTTTTTTTTGTAATATCTGGCTGATAAGGAGACTATATATTTGAATCAAGAACATTATTTTACAAAAAGAATTAAAAATGAAGTCTAATTGTAAATAGATAAAAACAAGTAAGCACATTTTTAGGTATAAAAATGTTCTAGATTGTCCTGAAGTCCCATAATCTCACTCAAAAGATGAAAATCTTTTGCTCTAAAGTATGCAGATCAGTTAAAAAAGTAAAATAAAATCTTAGGAATCCGGATTAATTAATAATCAATACTACTGATACAATAGCAAGATTCTTCACCATATTTAGTTGCTAAAATTCTCTAAAATTTTATTTTATGTCATTTTGTGTTTAAATATAAAAATAAATCTTAAAGAAGGTTATATTGTATATTTTTTAAATCTAAATAAATAAAATTTTGGAAATTCTCCTTCTCAGTATAACACAGCTACCAGAAACATAAGTACATCACTAGGTACCCGATCTAGTCTCCCATTTACTCTCATTAAAGTTCTAGGATGTGAATTTGTTGAGATGAAGGCTGTGATACTAATCTTATATACTGACAATAAGCTTCATAAAGATTCTATCTGTGAAAAATTTCTCCAGTAAGAGGAGGACCTCTCCATCATCCAAAACTTTATCACACTATTCCCCATACTTATCCAATCAATTGATTTTGATATAGGAGCAACACATTGATATTAGTTAAAAAAACAGTTAAAGGCCCGTGTACAGAAAAAAAAAAAAAAAAAAAAAAAAAACAGTTAAAGAGATAAATCAGTCAGAATTATACCAAAATTCCATGTCAAAGTCCCCAAAATACATTTTTTAGATAACACTCTCTGTTAGTAGCACTGTAGCCTCCCAAGTTAGTCTATTATGATCATGAAGATCCTTTACATTCTTCTAAAAGAACTGGGACACCTATAAGGAAAATGTTCATGTATAGCTTTAACGTATGCAAATAATTTGCACAATCTCTTTTTTGATTTAAATCCAAATGAATTAATAATAATCTCTTACTGAATATCCCTGCATATTATTCAAATATAAATCATTCTACTGCAAAATTCACAACATAGTTGATACTAAAACTTACAGTATATTTAATATTAACTGTATTTTAATATTCTTCGTGTAACACTTTGCATTTGATAAAATGCAGCCAAAACAAAAATTATCTTCTAATTGATCATAACGTCTATGTAACCGTGCAAAACTAAACGTGCTACGAGAAACAGTGTTTTCAGGACATGCAATTGATTTTTAACACAACCTTGCAACATCGAATGAAAGCCATTTCTTCTACATTGGCAACATGGTAACCTCTGCATTTTTAACCATTTTAAGACCCTACTCCACTCCCTGTTTCTCAGTACCTTTCTTAAATTCATTCAAGAAATGCCTTCAGGACTAACAGATTTTGTTTTTTGCATTTCTTAAGTGGTGCTAAAAATTTAAGCTTTCAGTAGCTATTTAAAAATGGCCAAAAGTGATTTGAAAATATGTTTGATATACCATTTGTGGTCAAAACTGATGTAAAATATAAGCAGTGAGGAATTTTTTTGCACGTCTTAGAGTTTCATTCTGAAGGAAAAATTAAGAGTTCCAAAATCATTCTAGATACTTTAAAACATGCTCTAAACTTATGGCAAATTATTCTAAGCAGAAAATTCAGTTTCCTGTGTGTGTGTTTGTGTGTGTGTGTATACACATATATAAAACATAGTTTATGAAATGCTTTCTTTAAAATATAATAGCTATATTTATGCTCATCTCCATACATACTTTTAAACTATGAATATATGTTAAAAGTTGTTACCATGGGAAAACATACATAGAATGTATATATATTTGTATTACTTGCATAACATTATAACATCGTACAAGAATGATCTGCCTTTATCTTAATTTTTAAGGATAAGATATGTGGTTAAATGAATAGACATTTACATGAGGTCATAAATGAAGTACCATGATTCAGCTGTCATTTTCCTTTCTATAAACAAAAGAACAAGAATGTGTATGTTTTATATGGTTATGAGTTTTATTACAACTCCATAGCCACACTTGAGAAAAGAAATTCTGAACTTGTAAATTTAAGAGCTTTACTGAGATAACTGTTGGGAAATCTTGTTTAGAGAAACCTCAATTTGTCTTTCAACTTCATGAACCACATCAGTAAACTCTAGTTTTTGGCTCTATGTTGGTGGAGCAATTGTAATATAGGGTTGGGGGGGGCCCTCTGAAATATACCTGGAGAGGTACTCCAGGCACATATTGTGCATCTGGCTTAACTCACAATTTGCTCAAACAATCACACAAAATAAATACTATGCAATTTCTTCTGTGAAAGACAAAACCAAAAGGAACAAAATATAAGTTTGAATCTTGGAGTCTACTTTTTAGTAATTATGTAAATTGTTTGATTAAATGGAGCAGAGCAGAAGTATCTATGCTCTAGTTATAGCCCAATTTTGAACCTAATCACATATCACTTAGACCAAATCTTTATTAGCATAACAAATGAGAAGCGTAAAATTTGATCAATATAGTCAACCAATGAGGAAAGTCTCACATCGCACCCCTACCCCTTACTGTGCTTTGCTTTCTACAGAAATTAGAATTTTCCTTCAGAAGTATTATTACCTTCTGACCAAAATTACCAATGTCATTATCTCAATTACTGCCTTAATTTTTCTTTGCTAAACAGAATTTAATCAGTCAATTAATATTTATTACAGACCTAGTATATGTCCTGATTTTTCTTCATGCTTCCAAAATTTAAAGCTATAAGGGAAATAATCTAGAAAATTATGTTATCATTAATCATATGATCATTTTATTTAACCCTGTATGTAATTTCATCACAAAAACTCATTACCTTCATTTCTAAATTTTAACTTCTTTTTGAATAATTCAGTTTATGCTACTATCAGATAATCTGAGTTAAGGTATACTTGATATTTGATTATGAAATGAGACCATTTAAAAGTAGAGATTATTTAAAAGTATAGATTTTACATCACTTTATAAAAATGAAAAAGTGATAATGCAGCTCCTAGGGGGAAATTATATAATAGTTTAAGGATATTTTTTTAGATCATATAATTTTATTTAACATGAATATGTCGTTGTCAAACTCATCAGTTAAACCATCCAGCAAACATGCATCTAAAAAACAACCTTGGGGCTTCCCTGGTGGCGCAGTGGTTGAGAGTCCGCCTGCCGATGCAGGGGACACGGGTTCGTGCCCTGATCCCGGACGATACCACATGCTGCGGAGCGGCTGGGCCCGTGAGCCACGGCTGCTGAGCCTGCGCGTCCGGAGCCTGTGCTCCGCAACGGGAGAGGCCACAACAGTGAGAGGCCCGTGTACCGCAAAAATAAATAAATAAATAAATAAAAATAAAAAGCAACCTTTTTTGTATTTTTCATCTTCTATATATTCATTAACTTGTTAACCCAATCCTCAGCTGTCATATTTGCTTGTTTTTATTTTTAACCAAATACAGTCATGGGGCTCATGAGAAGACGAAAATGGATTGATTTCCTAGGAAGATCATTGAATTTTTTAATGCCAACATGGCAATTAAGGCAAAAAATAATTCATACACAGAATTTATGCCCCAGAATGCAGGCAGGTACTGGAAAAAGCTGACATGCATAACAAAAACATTTGTTACATTTGCTTATGATATTCTTGTAAACATATCCTTTGAAAAATAAAATAAACCTTGTTTAGAAATAGCATTACCCCTGATTTTCATAAATTACTTACACCTTATACTTATAGAAATGAATATAATAGTATAACAATGACAATTGAAAAGAAGTTTGTTTACAATTGACATCAATAACATTTTGTTCAGACAGCTTTTGAGGTACCAAGTGTTAGCAAAAATTAATTTTAATTCATTATTTAAAAATATGTTTTGCTAGCTTTGTACTTTTACCCCACTCAGAAGTAGGTGAAGTTAAAAAAAAAAAAAAAGTTCCCCTGAGGAGACATTTTCTTTTAAACATGTTAAAAAATGAAAAGCAACATAGAAAATAAATACATTATTAGCAAACAGGTATGGAAAACATATACTGCAAAATTATTTTAAATCAGATTATAATCACTTTACGTATATTATATGATTGCTTACATTTCCAATTATTTCTGCAAATCCTGTTTTCTTAAATCATTTGGACAAATGCTAGCAGGATTTGCACTAAAACTGATTTCTCGGCAGCAGATTGATACAATATTCTACCACAAGCCATTTTCTTACATTGGACTCAAAGCTGAATTTCCTCTAATAATTTGCTTAGCATTAAGAAAGAATAATAAAAGCTCACACTCACTTTAAATTTTCATTCAGGAAGGGCTTGCCTGATATAATTCTGCTGATAAACATGAACCTATGTGTTTATCAAATCCCTAAGAAGATTATCTAAATCAACACTGTGTAATTACCATTCAGCATCTGTTCCACCAGGGCCTGAGCTGATCTGCTGGCATCTTGCAGTTTTCTGAACTTCTCGGCTTTTTCTCGCTCTATGGCCTGCAGCATGATAGCAAAGGTGAGTATTCAATAAAAGGATTGTGAAACTATACAGTAATTATAACTTCCACTTGCCCTTTCAAGCCTTAAGATATTTCACTCTGTCAGCTTATCATGTGAATCTAAAGATTTTTTTCTCAAGTTCTTGGCACTAGAAGCATCAAAATGGCAATGAATCACAAGCCATTTTCATACTGAATTGTTATTCTTTGTAATAAGATGTCTACTCAACTTTTCTTACATAATAGTTTCTGAGCCATTATAAGTTAAGACTGCCCCCCAAAAAAAGAACCAACAAAGGCAAATTATAACAATGAAATGATAAAGTGTCAGATAATTAAAATGGAATTTATCTTTTAAAAATACAACACTGATAATGCTCCTAATAAGTATATAGTCTTTATTAAAAATCAAACAGAAAATCCAGTAAGTATATACAATAGGAAAAAAGTATACTAGCATAAATAATTTACAAGAAAAACCCCATATTTATCTAAGTACAAGACTGCGGGTTAATTTCTCTCTCTAGGATTGTCAAAGTACTCCCATTTCAAGGAAAATTACAGTTTCATAAAGCTTTCTAAATTCCTTTGTTCATTTCTCCTAACCAGAGTTAACTTTTGAACAACAAAAACACAATTACATAACAAAATGTAGCATTTGATACTGCTGAGTTTAGCTAATAATGTCTCTACAGAGACAACAATTTTAAGCTATGATTCAGTAGAACTATATTACTATAGTCATTAAAACCTGTGGCTATAACAATATGTTATATGTCCTAAACCTAACAACCTGCAGAAAAAGCAAGCTATAATGTATTTAACATACAGTGAGACAATATTTTTGTGATTTAGTAGTGGCATTATACAAAGATTTCACTTGAGTTTGTGGCAGGAGGTTATTCTACATCAGACTGTTTTTTTAAAACTTTTAGATCTACAGGCATTTAAACAAATATTCCAAAGTTTAATATTGGAGTACAGGTGGGAGGCATATAATTGATACATGCACACTCTGTGGAGCATTGTTCAGTAGAACTTTCTGCAAGGATGGACATATTCTGTATCTGCACTGTCCAATACATCCCACTAGCCACGCGTGGGTACTGAGTGCTTGAAACATGGCAAGTATGACTGGGGATATTAATTTTTAATTTAATTTAATCTAATTTAACTTAAATTTTAAAAGCTACAATGTGTCAAGTGTCAATTGTAATTGCACAGTGCAGATCTAGTGTCTTCCCTCTGAAAGCAAATAGTTAAAGACAGACAGAGAAGATATGTAGACATAAATATAGATATATACAATATGGCAACATCACAAACACTGTCAGAGAAGTAAGTAATCATCTTGACTGGACTATTCCCCGAGCACACCAAATGCTGGGAATGCTCATAAAATAATCCATATAGTTTTAAATATTTAAAAAGATTCTCCAATTTAAAGAAGTAGTCACAAGTGAACAGAGGGCTCTTTAAATTTATTTTAAAAGGAGTTCATGAACTAGAATTACTGGATTTAAGGTCAAAGAGTGCAAAATGCTAAAAGAGCCTATAGACAATACAATACATCCAATCAGGAAAAACTGTAATATACAAGAAAACAAATTAAAATTTAGCACAATAAATGAAATAAAACACTATAAAAGGACAGTCTTTTTTAAAAAGTATTTATAGACTAGCTGGAATATATACATTTTAAATTATGCCATCAAGGGCAGCAAATGAGAACTCAGTTTCATCTCATCAGGAGCAAAACTCCAAAGGTAATAGAAACATTTTACTATCTTGGATTCTACTTGAAAATTTCCAAGTACACAGACTATGGTGCTTGGGGATTATATGCTCCCAGGATGCTGTATCAATTAGCAGGTGAAACTTCTGGGTTATCTTGAAAGTGAGCTTCACAAAGACATCATTGAATTGTTTACACAAGTGTGCACAGAACCATGGAAAGTTCTAGCTTGCTACTTGAACTGAAAAGTCCATGAAAATAAAGTAGCCACAATATACTGTTAAAGATAAGAACCTAGACAAAGCTCCAAAATTCACATATTCTTAATTCTCAGCTTTGGTCTTCTAAATTCTCTGTCCTTAGCATCTTAATTGGCACACGTTTCCCAATACTTTAAATTTGTTCTCCATTAAAAGCTAAATGCTATTTGCAAAGGACTCTGAGCATTTAGAAGAAAAAAATAAGCACATTCTAAGTAAATACATAATATTCAAATATTTACAACTACCAAGAGCTACAGCGGGATGTGGGGCATCTCAAATTTTAACTATATCAGCTCAAAAAAAGAGAAAATAAGAAAAATACTTGTACTACAACAAAATGACAACAAGAACAGTGAGAACAAACTGGTGTTCTTTGAGTTAAACAGTTTTAGAATTATCCTTTTCCAACACAGTGGCTTCTATTTTATCTACATTGAGTTTTGTTTTGTTTGGTTTTTTTTTTTTTACATGAAATTATATGAAGAGTAGAATCAGAACACCATCTTGTCTTTATAAATGATGAAAAGATTATCAATGGCCTCAATGTCATGATCATAATCTCTTTATTCTAAGCATCTAATGGAATAATCAATTAGTATTACTAACAGAGAGACAAACATAATTGAATATCTCAGGGGTAATATTTGAGCTTAAATACCTTGTTTGGTTAGCCACATTATTCCAATTATCCTAATTTATATAACAACAATAACCACCATCATCACCACAACAAAACAGTAATCTCTGGAGTAGGTACTATTATTCTCCCAATTTGACAGAGGAGGAAAGCGAGGCACAGAGAGGTTTGTGAAAGATTTGAAAACACTGACATAACCATGATAAAAATGGAATGCCTTACACTGTGTACCAAATTACTGTGTATTACATGATTTCATATGTATTTCATAATAATTCTGTGAGATAGAATCAGCATTATTTTATCCTATTTTACACAAGAGAAAATTGAGCGCAAATAAGATTAAGTCATATATCCAAGATCATAGAAGTAGAGGCAATTTCCTGGTGGTCCAGTGGTTAAGATACTGCACTTCCATTGCCGGAGGCATGCATTCAATCCCTGGTCCTGGTCAGGGAACTAAGATCCCACAAGCCACACGGCATGGACAAAAAAAGAATCATAGAAGTAGAAAGTTTTAGACGAATATTAGAACCCTGATGATCTAGTTACAACTTAAGCTCTCTTTCAAACATACTCTGCTGCTTCTAGGGGTATTTCAATGAAGATGAATCAAACAGATTTGAACATATCTTATTCCAACTCACAGTAAAAGTAACCTGATAGTTTGGATGTAGTCAGGGATGGTATTCAAAATATTTACCCATTAATGCAGCATGGGCACCAAGGTATCAGAAGGAATGCCTGGTCACTTGGTATGGACACTGACAGTCTATAGGCTCATTGGCAACTGTGTACAGCTCAATTACTGTACCCCACTGCCGATGTATACTACTTGCAAACTGAGTAACTGCTGCATAAATAGAGATACAGGTCTGAGAAAGAAGCAGTTAGTAGCCTCCGCATATTTGTCAATGTTTAGATGATACCTGGGTTCTGATAAGCAACAACATTTTAAAGAGGAATATTGGAAAATTAAGAGAAAAACTGACATAAATGTGCCTTGAGGAGTATGAACAAGACAGTGAAGAGCCCAGAAAATTTCATTTCAGACACATCTATAGATAGTTGATTACAAATGAGAAAATTTAGGGTAGCAAGGAGACAGGAAAGAAGGTAATGAAAAGTTTTGGAGTCACTGTTCTCAGGTGGTTCGAATTCTGTCCCCGCTGCTTACCTGCTGTTTGACACTCAGAAAGTGTCAATGGCTGATTCTCAGTCCTCAGCTTATTTATCACCATAATTTGATTCAGAGGATTCCTCTTCTTGGGAATAATGATTTGGCTTCCTAGACTACAAACACATAACTTCCTCTGACCTCAAAGACTGCCTTTACTCAGTCTCCCATGCTGGTTCCTCCTCATCTCCTCAACCTCTAAATATAGTGTGTCCTAGGCCTCGATCTATATTTCCATTTGTTCAGGCCAACAACTTCGAATCCTTCTTGACTCTTTATGTCAAACCCCACAGGCAATCCATCAGAAAATCCTATGGGTTCTTACCTCAAAAGACATCCAGAAAGCAATGTTATAACTGTGCTCACTACTACACTAGTCAAAAGAACCCCATCATCTCTCGTGAGTCTAGATGTTTCAAAATAGCATACTAAATGGTATCCCTGTTCTTGTCTTTGCTCCCTAATGATACATTCTCAACACAGCTGACAGAGAAAGCCAGCTCAACTCTCCAAAAGCTTCCCTTCTCACTCGGAGTAAAAGCTAAAAGCCTAACCATGGCTTCACCTGACTTTAATCTCCGTAGCCCCTCTGACTTCTTATACTACTAAACACCTTGATATTTCAGCCCCAGACACACTCTTTGTTTTTCTCTGACACTCTAGGCACACTCGTACCTCCTCGGGCTATGCATTTATTCTTCTCTCTGCCTTAAATGGTCCTACCTCGGGTATTTGTAAATTCCTCATTAGATCTTTACTTAAATGGCACTTTCTCAGTGAGGCCTTGTACTGCCACTTTATCTACACACACACACACACACACACACACACACACACACACACACACCTTAGCTCTCATTCCCCCTTCATTTTCATCTTTGGCATTTATCACTAACATTCTATACGTTTTACATATTAATCTGTGTAATTTCCACCTTGCCCACAGGAATATAAACATATAAGGTCACGTATCCTTTTGCATTTCCTTCTTCATGCTATCTGCAGTGCCTAGAATAGTGCCTGGTACATAGTAGATGCATAATAAAGTGAGGTCTATCATAGCATCATGCCTCCATATACAATATTACAGTTTATCCCACTCCACCCACAGTTCAAAAGCTCTATGAAGGTGTACATGTGTAACAATCCTGGTAGTTATACATACAGTGGTCACAGAAACAGCCCATGAGTTTAGGTGCTACAAGCTGAGGAAAGTAAAGATGGATTCAATGAAAGTCTCCTGGAAACTCCAGATGAGATTGAGAGTTGGGCAAAACTCACTCTCCAACAGGACTGTTATGTAGTCCTGAAAACAGGAATAAACAATGACCCAAAGAGAAAACGAGTAGTACCATGTAAAGTTCATTAAGTCAAAACTTAATAGAATCCTGCCTTGGCTAAGGAAGAGAAAACAAAGGGGAAAAAAACCCCAACATGGTACTTGTAACATTTATTACAGAATAAAGAAAAAATATCATATTGAAAAAAATTAAAGGGAGTATAAACTCCCAACAGCGGTCTACCAAACAAAAGTTCAGGAAATAGTTCTGGCATCTTCACTGAGATATCATGGACTTCATAAAAAAGCAACATAAAATCATAAGGCTAGAAGATGTTGAATAACAGAAATGGAATGAAATACCAAGGCAACAGAGACACTGATCTCATAAGGAAGAAACTAAAGCCGCATTATTACGATCCAAATTAATATTGGAGATTTTAAAATGTAGACTTGATACTGAACAAAAGAGAAGGGAACGTTTCTTGACTATGGTACTAACCAGCATTCTTTGGACTCAGTAGCAAATAAACAAGTATTCCCATTCGTCAAGTAGAGAGTTATAGTATTTTCAAGTACCCTAATTACGTTGTTCCTGTATTTCCAGACTGTGCAAAATCTTTGGCTACGCTGACATGTGGGGATGTTTTGTTATCCACTAGGGAATAAGTGTAACAACACTTTACTGGTCTCAGAAACTTGGGGATTACTTTTTTCTCAGATGTTTTCCAAATGTTTCAACATCTTCAGTCTTTCTTCCTCTTCCATGGTTCCAACTCTCTCTTTCTATTTACTGATATATATATATATATATATATATATATATATATACACATACACACACACATATATATGTATATATATGTATATATATAAAAGCTTCCCCCTTGTTTTCAAGGCCACGAATATTATCTGAATGTTCTTCAATGATGACACCCATTTTCTTCCATGCATTTCATCTTCAATGTTAGTCCAAATATCTATAGCTAGATTTTAGCCCCCACTACGTTACAGAAACTTATTTCATGAAAGGCTCCAAATATTTTTCCTGCCAGGTACAATGCTTCTTAAAGCATTAAGTACCAATAACTAAAACAACCTCTTTCAAATCACCTTGTTCATGAAAACATATCTGCCCTTGACAATAAGATCTTTCTATAATCTTTCTTCCTCTAGAAACTCATCCAGCTTTTCTTTATGTCTGCCTATTTCCTTATGTATCTCTGTTTATCATATATGTATGTGTATGAATACATATGTATAATATGGATATAATATTTTTAATTGTAAAAGTATATATTTTATAACAGAACGCAGTTTTGAAATTATGTTTTCTCAACAGAGAAAAATACTTTACTCAGTATATATTCCGTATATGATCATATGTTTAGAAGCTACTACTCAAGATTCTAAAGTATCTAGTACACATAACTTCAAGTAAGGGCATGAGTGAACCGCTGCATGAGCAATGAATTGTACATTTTCAAATATATAATGGGCTCATGAAAATTCTGAGAGATCATCAGGAAGTTATGAATTCTAAAGTGTATAACTTCAAGTGCAAAATAAAAGGCAATTCAAATCACTATGCTGGGCACACGAAACTAATAAAATATTGTATGTAAATTATAATTAAAAAATAAGATAATTGATCAAAAAGGCAATTTAGTATTATTAAAAAATAAACATAATTAACGTAAGTTTTAAGCAAAGTACACAGGAAAGAGAAGTTTACTAGTTCTTTAATAAGCTGATTAAAAACACTCATGACCTCTTGTCCGCCTTCTTTACCTGCATCTCTTAAAGGCCTCTTCTTTTCATGACATCTTTTCTAATTAATATGAAAGTAAGTTCCACATCCCCCAGAGTCCTACTCTGACTATAGAAGCAATTAATTTTCTATTCACTTAAGATTCTATAATGAAGTTTTACCCTTTGACAGAAAAAGTAATTCATTCACTCAAATGTTTATTCAGAAGTTATTATATCCTTCATATTGGTAGCAGAGCCTGACTTAAAACGTGCCTGCAGAACTGAAAAAAAATCACTTATTCACATAATCAAATGTTAATTGGATTAAATACCAGGCGCCTATGTTACACACTGCATACCAAAACCAAACTAAGCCAAACCAAAAGCAAGGAACAAACAACCAAAACCCAATCAGATTAAGTTCCAGTCCCTAGTTTCTAGAAACCAACAATATAATCAATGTAACAATGGCGAGAAATCAGTTTGGATAAGTAAAAAGGAATTAGGTCATGGTAGTCTGCATAAAGGCAACGTGAAGACAGTGACTTTGCCAATGCCTTTCAGTCAAAGGCCACCAGGAACCTGCCTGTAGATGAACAAAGTTAAGTTGATTTACTAGTTGCAACAAGAGACATGGCATGTAATAGGGAACTATGGGGGTATGTCTCTAAGAGGATGTTACAAATAGTTTGTAGGGTTTGGGCTTGTGTAAGGTGATGTGGGTGGTCAAGGAAGCAAGGTTTTGCCTTTAATTAGGCGCTGTAAGGAAGTGGAGGTGACTCTATGATTGGATATCTTAAATCTTCTTATCTAGATGGCAGAAAGAATGTAGAGGCTAAAGCCATGATTAGTAAAGGTGCATAATCTGTCATATTAGTGAAGAGGAGGGATATTTGGTCATTTTGGGTGGTTTGGACAATGTTAGTATTTATTACTGTATTGAGACATAATTACACAATGGTCACTTTTTTGTCGTGATCCATCATGATTGTAGAGTGGCCCTGTCTGAGGTGAGCATTTGGAGTTGTTTGTCATATTCAACATGAGAACATTACAGACTAGCTTCAAGCACTAGTACAGCATCTAGCACCTCCAAGGCCTAACTGTAGTGCCAACCCAGCTCCTGGGTCTCAGTGGCTGCTCTTTTCTTTCTCAAATGAATGTAAACAGAGGCATAACAAGATACTACTTATGTTTTAGTAAGTTCACTCTGGCAGAAGTGATGTGAAAACTTCTAAAGTAATACAACATTAGTGGCAGTGAAGACCAGCTAGGGACTGTCATCTTAAACCAAAGTCAGCCATGATATTAGCTTTAGTCAGGGTTGTGGTGATGGGAACAGAGAGAATTGGACAGTTTCAAGAGCTGTTAAGGGAATGAGATTAAATGAACTTGTCAAAGGGTAGACTTGTGAATGGTAGAAGAAAAAATCTAGATGACCCAGTTAGCTTTTCGGTTTCTGGATGAGGTTGCTGGAAGAAGAAAAGTAAAAAGAAGGAATAAAGGAGTGCTGGAGAGAGACTGAAGTTTAAGTTTGCAGGCAAACATTCAATTAAATTTGTCTATTATGCAATTAGATATATTGGACTGGGCTTTAAGGGAGAGACATGAGCTAAAGATACACATTTGGGAGTCATTAGAAAATAGATGCTATTTGAACGGGAAGTAATGAGGATAATCTAGAGAGGAAAACAAGGGAAGAACTGTACAGAATTTCAATATTAAAGGAAAAACAAGATGGAACAAAATGGCAAAAACGTTAAAAAGGTAAACAATAGAGAGTGGTAGTCCATAATCCAAAGGAGGAAAGAATTTCATGAAGGACTAAGAGGTTAATAGGGTCTAGTCCTGCAGAGAAGTTGAGAAAATAAGGCACAAAAATATTCACATATATATTTATAGGATAGGATGGAAAGATGGAAAAACAGTCTGTTTAAAGGCTGATGATAAAGACCCAGAAAATAGGGAGGCAGTGAAGAAATGGATGTGTGGCTGAATGGAAGCAGGTTCCTGAGGACACAGACAGTGAAGATATTGAATACACACCCCCTGAGATTAGCCCTAATGAGCCAAAACAAAGTCTCTTCCACCAAGGCAGAGGGAAATAAAGAGACCGTGAGCACAAATACACATAATTTAAGAGAGATTGTTTTAACTAAAGTAAGAGGGAAAGTCACCTACTGTAAATGGTGGGGGAAAGTTTAAGAGACCTATAAAAACTTGAAATCATAGTGAAGAAAAGTTGAGAAAATTTACTAGGGAAGTATGGAAAGCTTAGGAAGAATTACTGATGAGTCTGTTAAAGTGTGTTTTTTCCCGAAATGGAGTAATGTCTGGCAGCGAAACATCTACAGTATTGTTAATGCAAGTGGGTAGGTGAATTGAGGAGATGAGGGAAATGGAAGCTATTGGAGACAGCAAGATAGTCCACATGGGCTGAGATTTTTAAGGATAAAGGCATAACTTGGGTGGAGGAGACTGTGAACCTGATGCCAAAGTCTTCAAAGAGAAAATAATAGAATAAATTGGTGAATGACAGATGGCCACTTGGCATGAAACACAAGGGAAAAGGTAGTTTTACATTAAGGGTGGTACCTTTGGAAGTGACCCTGAGAAGTGAGTAAACTAGCAATTCTAAAGGAGTGGAGGAGTGAGTCATTAATCTTCGTGGTGATCTTAAGGGTAAAAGTATTGGGTTGGCCAAAAAGTTCGTTTGGGCTTTCCCCATCTTACAGAAAAACCCGAACGAAATGTTTGGCCAACCCAATAAATTCCACATATGAACAAAACGGGTATACAGGAGAGAAAGTCTGTTTTGGAAGAAGGGTTTCCAAGTGCACAGTGAATGAGTGTGAGAAAGCACAAAGAAGAGAAAGTGAGACAGGAAAGAGTACAGAAGAGCATAGAGACGAAGATACAAGAAAGGACAGGTGAAGAGAGGTTCCTATATTCTCCGTGGCAAGCACAGATAATAGAGATAAGGGAACTGTAGAATTAATTGGCTTGAAGATTTCCCACAGAACTTGGTGAAAAGTTGATTTGGTATGGGTGTAAGCAAGTGTAAGTCCCAGGAAGAGCCCAAGGCCTGTTGACCTTAATGGCTAGTAGGAAAGCTTTTCAGGAGAACATTGTAGAGGTATAAAATCACCTTGGGGTAAGAAGAGCTTGTTTTGTTGGTTTAATTACTAACTTACATTACCATGTGCTCAGTTCAAGAAGTTGAGTAGCTATACCTGTTAAGTCAGCTGGAAATTCTGAACTATGGCGACATTAACAGAATGAGCGAAGAACACCTAGGAGTCTGGTAAAGTCTCCCATTGTGTATTGATTCTCCAACATTTATGTACATAGGAATCACCTGTGGATCTTGTTTAAATGCAAATTCTGATTTATCAAGCCTGAAATCAATCCTACAGGTCTAAGAAGCTCACAGATGATGCCAATACTGGTTGTCCAGGGACCACACTTTTAGTAGATATGTCCCCTAGAACTCAACTTTTAAAAAAGTGTATTATGGGGGCCTCCCTGGTGGCGCAGTGGTTGAGAGTCCGCCTGCCGATGCAGGGGATACGGGTTCGTGCCCCGGTCCGGGAGGATCCCACATGCCGCGGAGCGGCTGGGCCCGTGAGCTATGGGCGCTGAGCTTGCGCGTCCGGCAACGGGAAAGGCCACGACAGCGAGAGGCCCACATATCGGAAAAAAAAAAAAAAAAAAAAAAAAAAAAGTGTATTATGTTAATTATATGGATAAAACACATTGTTAATAGAGAAGGAAAATTTTTGTTAGATTTAAAAGTATATAAATCTGAAGTGATAGTGTCCTAGGATATTCTAATTGGCTGAAAGTGCTTGATTCCTTCATTCATTTATTACTTCAAGTGAAAATAAAAAGAGGAGGTATTATTTAGCCATTTTTAATGAATGCCTAAAAATGAATTAATACCACTCAAGCTCATGAGACAGGCCTCCCATGTGTTCAAAATAACCTACATAAACTGACAGGCAAAGAAGCAAGAAAATTAATGTATGCCTAAACTGCATATCCATCATCATTACTATGTATTTCTCTCAAGGATTTTTTAAATACATATACCTTATATTTAGCCTGAAGGAAATGTCTAGGTAAATCATTTCATTTCCTATTTTAGTAGGCAATTAAGAATGATGTTTTTATTTCAGAATATGAGAGTAAAAGTTGATAGAGGTGACTCAACGAAGCATCAGAAAACTACTCATACAGTATTGTACATTTTTTTAGCACTTTCAGTCTCATTGCTGGACACTATTGATTAAATGCAAATTGCTTCTAGGTAACCATATGATAACAGGAAATTTTTAAATTTATAGTCTGGAAATGCTAGAATTCAATTTTCCTGCTTGATCAAAGCTATTTTAAGACACAGAAATAGGATGGCAAACAGTTAAGTAGATTATTCAGATAGATAAAAAATATTTAATTAGCTAATAAAATGTCTACCCAAGGTGATTCATACTTTCAGTGGTCGAGTATGTCACATGAACTCCGAAACATAATTAGAGTTCATCTTCTCTAAGTAATTTTCTACTTGTAGAATTTCCCTCAAAAATTATAACAAAGAATATACCTTTGAATAAGTATACTCTGAAATAAGATATTTCGCTATTTTCTACATGTTATCATTCAGTTTAATTTTAAAACTAAAACATTAACAATCATAATTCCCTTTTCTTGAAACTATTTATAATAGTCCGTTATTAAGCTGATAACACAATACCACAGAGAGCCAATAAGAAATTTAAAATAACTTTCCCATTTATAAACAGTCAACTCTGAGAAATGTTGATGAAATTCTCTCTCCCCCTCAAACAGCCTATAAAAACAGAATTTTTTCTCCTAGAAGAAGATTTTTTTGTTCTCTAAAAGTTCCAACCCCATGGCAGGTATTCCCTTGTATCTGTGGTAGTGTTGTACTTGTAAAAATCTAATAGATTTTGTAATTCATGAAATCAAATGCTGGAAAGATAAAGCAGAGTGAATCCACACATGTGATCTTCCTATAGCTAAAATTATTTAACATTCAGAATACCTGTTTCTTTAGCCTGCCCACTGCAGAATATTCACTCTGCCTGTTAGAAATTTCCTCACAAACTATTGCCAATTATATACCAAAAATGGATGTTTATAAGTCGAAGTTGAAAAATCAAAGCCTTGAAAATGTCCCTGAAGATGAAACAGCTCTTATTAAATTAATAAAAATCCCTATTGCAAAGGATGAAACTATAATGTCTCAGTAGGAAATAAAACCAGCAAACAATCTTTTATAAAAAAAATAGTGAAAAAGGCCGGGCATCTTTTAGTTATGTTAATGTAATACATACATATCCAGAAAATGCAAATATGTTATAACTTATGACAATTATTAATGACTTTGAAGTATAACATTTTGATGATAGTGAGAGCACAAACAGGGTCTTTAGTATTCCTAAGGGTCGGGTCTATTCTATTCCATTCTGTTCTGCAAGCCTGCTAAAATAGCAGCCTTCAGGTGAAAGAACAATATATGAAGAGAAATCAATATGAGTTCATGTTACAAAGTTGTTAATTTACAGTTAAATAATATAAAAGTTAAAGAAGGTTTACAAAAAGTATTCCTCGTCACAGCAGAATCAGTAAACATTTCTCTATGCTAAACTTTGATTATACTTGATATGTAAAATATATTTCAAAGATATCTTTAAAAGCATTATATCATATCACTTTAATCTTTTCAACTTTAAGAGAATAAGAGTTCATAGCATAGAGTTTACAAGCAGCAAAACTTAGAAAAATACATAAAAATTAATGCATAACCTACATTGACTTTTTCTTTAAGGTCTGAGAAGTTGCCTTCCTTCCGATAGATGGCAAACTCAGGACTCTGCAACACAGCTTCTGAACGAGTAATCCAACTGTGAAGTTCAGTTATATCAACATCCAACCTAAGACAGGGAAGAAGAAGGGTCATTATTTCTTGATTATCTCTTTCTTCTATATGGAAAAAAAAAAAGCAATCTATCAACATTTACCATTTTTTCCCCAACCTGAAACTTCTGCCTGATGCCCCTATTACTGTTAACAGCATTACTATTTCCCTAGTCAGGATGGCTCAAAATTTGGAGTCAGCTTTGATCCAGTCTCATGATCACAGAGGTCATTTTATTCATCTCAATGTAGCAATGACCTCTACAGTATCTTCTATAAGTTGTTCCTCAGCCTTTGTTTGAATGTCTGCATGACTGAAAAGTTAGTACTTTCCAAGATAACTCTCTTTCTTTTTGGAATGTACTTACAGTAAACAAAAAATTCCTTTTGGTGGCCCCCATTAAACCATATCTCGGATACTCATGCCCTTCGTGTTGTCTCCAACCATACTGACGCTGTTTGGTCATATGACTTGCTATAGCAAATGGGAGGGATATTAGTACGTGTAACACAAGCAGGGGCTTGACAAGTGCTTGCACCTTGGATCTTGTCCTCGTAGAACACACACTCTGAGAAGGCAAGTGTTATATAAGACTTTGAAGGATCCTAAAGTGCTTTACAAAAGCTCAGGCTTGCCAGGTGGAGAGACCACGTGAAAGAGCATGCAGCACCAGGCAAGTGAATAAAGCCTTCTTTGACCTTCTGACCCAACTCAAACACCAGCTGAATACAACCAAGTGAGTGCTCTAGCTGACTCCACTCAGAACCACGGAACTGCCCAAAGAGCCCTGCCCACATTGCAAAATTGTGAGATATGATAAATAAATAAATAAATAAACAAACCATTAAATTTTGAGGTGGGTTGTTATGCTGCAATAGATACGTGATCACCCACACTGTTATTCTCAAACATTCTTTTATTGCAGAGATCTATGGAGCTACTGGGAATAAACTATTAACTCTGATGAGGTGATTCAGGTCTACTTAAAGCAGATATTTTCAAGGGAGTAGGTGAGTTGCAAGGGTGGAGAATGTCTATGAATCACTTGAAATTTCAGGCACAATTCTGAATGTGTGTGCATTTTTCTTGAGAAAGAACCTATAGATTTTATCAGCATCTGTAAAGAATCTATGATAACGGGAATTTAGAGATCATCTAATCCAATTGTTTATTAAACAAAACAAACAGGCAAACAAATGAAAGTTACCCAGAGAAATCAATGACTTACTCAATTTTCATAGGAAATCTGTGGAGTAGACCAAAAATACAAATACAAGATTTAAGACACCAAGTAATATACTGCAATCACCATGCTGTAGCTTCTTTTCCAATACAACCCTCAAATAGTTGAAATCGACTCTTTAAATCCACTAGAAGATATGTGATGGTCAGCCTACCCTACTCCTAGTTACTTCAATGGATATTCCATGGTTTACTTTCCTTAAAATTTGGTTCCTAAAAAGATCATATCAGTGGTGTTTAGTATAATCAGGAAAGAATAGACAATTATCTTCTTTATGAGTACTTTCATTGAGGTAGCCTATGAGCTCAATCAACTCAAACTTCACGGCTTTAAATCATATAAACCTGTTAGAATTTTTCATGTTAGTTGCAGGTTATTGTTTTAAAATTAAACTGATAAAGAGTTTCACAGAACACAAAACACTTCCAAAAGCCTTTTGTTTTCTTACAAAAATCAGTGGTAAGGTACTACTAATCTCTCTGCTCATATGAGGAGATGGAGGCTCAGAGAAATTAAGTCAATTGATCTCAGACTGTTAGTACCATACGGACGAAACTTAATTCATCTTGTTCACCATTATATCCTTCACCTCAAAGAGGACCTGATTCATAGTAATAAATATTTACTAAGTTTTGATTTACCAAGGCTACCCAACTGGAAATAGAAGAAACAGAGATCTGAATTCAGAGATTTTTTATTCTAAATTCCACATCATTAAATGTCAATCCCTTATTTCATTTGCATATGGATTATCAATATTTATGATGTTTTATTTTATCATACATGGTGATTATCTTTCCTACATTTGTTTTTCGCATAAGTTTAACTATTAGGTTTCCTATTTCTTCACTTGTAATGCTGATTTTAAGAGTCCTGTTGCATGCTACTAAAAATCTTTCTCATTGATGTTAATTTATGAAATCAACAGTCTTCAACTATGGTCATTTAGCCACCCACCAAATCCAGCGCATGTTTTCCATCAGAATGTCTTAAGAAGGACATTTTTGTTTTTCCTTTAGTTCAGTATAAAAATCTGTGTGTGTCTGTGCCTGTGGACATTCACTTGCCAGTGCATGGGGCAGGCCAGGAGTACTGGGATGTTAATACCTCAGGGGTGACCCTCAGCTAGTGAGAGCCGGGAGTTGGTAGATAAATATCCCAGCTCCCTTGCCTTCAGTGCAACCACCTTGAGGGATATTACACACAGTGTCTCAGAAGGTTCCCAGCAGGACTGAGCACAGTTGCCTCCATTGTTAACCTGCTCATGTATCATCCTGTAATGGCGGCCTTTTTCTTATCTCACTTCCTCACTTTGCTTCCTGGGATTACTTCCTAAAAAAACTACCTGCACCAAATCTTTGTCTCCAGATCCACTCTTGTGGAAACCCAGACTAAGGCAATGATCAACAGCCTCAAATGAGCCCAGCATCCTGCCATATTTAATTTTTTCACCTTGAGCTCTGACTCTCCACAGGAACTATTTCAAACTTTTCCCAAAGCTCTCAAAGCTCTGATCCATCTTTTTTGTTTGGGATTGACATATACACACTGCTATATTTAAAATAAAAAACAAGGGGAAAAAAAATCAACCAAAATGAAAAAAAAAAAGCTCTCATCCATCTTATTTCTCCACCTATCAAAAGATGACACTGTTTCCTACTTTACAAAGAAAAGTGCAATTATCAGACTAGAATTTCTCCCTTCCACTTCCTATGTCCAAATATTCAGTCTTACCTGCCTGTGCCCTTCTCATTCCTTTCCCTTCAAATGAGTTTCTCTTCTTTTACTTAAAGCCAATCCCTCTACCTGCATTTTGTACTTCATTCTCGTACTTCTTCTCAGGCGTCTGAGTCTATCATTTTTTTTAATGTATCCACTGTAAATTCAACCCCTCCCTCTCAAGTTAATTCTTCATATGGAAATTTAAACATATTTTTATTGATTCCTTTATTAAAAAATCAACACTCTCTTGACCCCCATATTCTCCTCTGGCCATTCTCTTATCTTCTGCAAAGGCAAATGTTTTGCAACAGTTGTCCAGTTTCCTGTCAGTTCCCCATCTCCTCTTCACCCCTTAATCCACTCAATGTTGTTTCTTAACAAAAACATATTAATAAAGGAATCATGTCACTAAAGCCAATGGAGAGTTTTACTTTCTTGCCATCTAGCAACACTTAACACTGTTGTTGACCATACTCTTCTTTGAAATTCTTTTTTTGCCTCCATGATCCCCCTCTATTTATTTTGTCTTCTATTTCTATGACCATGGGTAATTTTTTCTTTGCAGGCTCATCCTCTTCCATCCTGTTATTACATGCTGAAGTTATCAAGGCCCAGTTCATTTCCAATCATCTTCTATCCTATTATATTACTCTCTCACTAGCAATCTTATTCATGCTAATGACCTTAACCACAATATATATATCAATGACTCCGATACAGATATCTCTACTTCAAGCATTTCTTCTGAGCTCCATAGCTACATAACCATCCACCTACTGGATGATCCCACTTGCATGCTGTAAGAGCTCTTTCAATATATAATGTCAAGACCTAATGTTTGATTTTCTCTCCCAAACTGGTACCCTCCCAGTGTCCTCAGACCTGTGAATGGTATCACCGTCTATCACCTTTGATACCCTCCTCTCCCTTCCCTCACATATTTAGCAAAGTCTAATCCATCAAACATGCTATTTCGTGTGAATCTATCTCTACAGTTGGCATCCTCACTGATCTTGCCATTAAATGTGACCAAAACTACTGAAATGGCCTCTCCACTGGTTCTAGGCAACCTTTCTGGAACCCTCCCATCTGTTCCATGCACTACTGGTGAAATTATCATTTCTAAAAGATATCTGATTATATAACCTTCATTCATTAAGCCACTCAAAGATTTTCCATTTTTCTTAGGATAGAGAGCAAAATTTCAGACCTCTTAACCCTATACTTTACTTCTAGAAACAAATCTCTCTTCAAGTTTCTTAGGGAACCAAGGACCCATACTGCAGTCTTGTCCCTCCGCCAATGAAGTGAAATCCTTCATTGACTCTTATCCACTAGAAGATTTCTATTTTGGAAACTTGGCTTCTTGATATAATCCATGTTGGTCACTCTGGTCAAATCTGTCCCTTCACCTTTACACTAGTCTGACTCAATCACACATCAAATACTCTCTGAGTCATAAAGGTGAGATGTGAATATCCACCATTCAATGTCAAATTCTCCCTTTAGACTTGGTTTTTGTGGTCCCACACCCTTTTGATTCAGAGCATCTCTGTTAAAGATTGCTCACATCCACCTACAGGTCCATGAAACTAAAAGTTGACTCAAGTTGCTAAGCTGGCATCACAGCTGGGAGAGTTCTGCTAAGGCCTATGTTGGAGAAAGTTTTCACCAGGCCCGGAATTTACATTGGTCTTGTTTGAACATGTGTTATAATTATCCTTTACCACCACCTCTAATCAATTGCAAAAAAAAAAAAAAAAAAGGTAAAGGATATTTATTCAGTTTGAAAATAATTTTCCAAAAGATCATAATACTTTTAGACATCTGTCTTTCTGAAAAATGTGAAACTGTATGTTTCCTTTTAAAACACATCTCTACCTTCGTTTCTGCCACAAAATATATACTAAGTGCTTATTATATGCCAGACATAGTATTAAACTCCACAGATAACAGAGATGAAAATGCAGCAGTCCACATTATCAAGGAGTTTGGTTTAGCAAAGCATCCATTTGACAAAAAATGCTTTAGACATAGAACTGGGGCTCAGCTCACACTGTGACTTTTGTTTAGAATAATCAAAAAACACCTTTTCAATGAATTAAGATTAAATCAGTTTCTAGACTAGAGACTCTGCCAGGTAAATTGGTTATCTCCACACAATGAAGCCTTTGCGGAGTCAACACCATGGTAACCGTCTGCTTGCTGCTCAGACTGTGGAGATTTTAAGGGAGGCCTGGGCACCAGTTGGCATGTAGTTCTAATAATTCAGATCAATTCAGGCAACAGGATGTAAAATCCCATAGAGTGGTCTTTCCTCATTCAATGTTTTTGTTTGTCTGATTTTATAGATTTGGAAAGAGACTGCAAAAGATGACTAAACTTGCTCTTTACATAAGTATCTTTTTTTTTTTTTTTTTTTTTTTGCCATATGTGGGCCTCTCACTGTCGTAGCCTTTCCCGTTGCCGGACGCGCAAGCTCAGCGGCCATGGCTCACGGGCCCAGCCGCTCCGCGGCATGCGGGATCCTCCCGGACCGGGGCACGAACCCGTATCCCCCGCATCGGCAGGCGGACTCCCAACCACTGTGCCACCAGGGAGGCCCTACATAAGTATCTTTTAGAGAGTGATTAAACTCTTTTGATTTACAGATTTATTTATTTTAATAAATTATTTTTATTTTTTTTTATTTTCTTATTTTCTTTAACATGTTTATTGGAGTATAACTGTTTTACAATGTTGTGTTAGTTTCTGCTGTATAACAAAGTGAATCAGCTATATGTATAAATATATCCCCATATCCCTTCCCTCTTGCGTCTCCCTCCCACCCTCCCTATCCCACCCCCCTAGGTGGTCACAAAGCACCGAGCTGATCTCCCTGTGCTATGCGGCTGCTTCGCGCTAGCTAGCTATTTTTACATTTGGTAGTGTATATATGTCCATGCCACTCTCTCACTTTGTCCCAGCTTACCCTTCCCCCTCCCCATGTCCTCAAGTCCATTCTCTATGTCTGCGTCTTTATTCCTGTCCTATCCCTAGGTTCATCAGAACCTTTTTTTTTTTTTAGATTCCTTATATATTTGTTTTTCTCTTTCTGACTTACATCACTCTGTATGACAGACTCTAGGTCCATCCACCTCACTACAAATAACTCAATTTCATTTCTTATTATGGCTGAGTAATATTCCATTGTTTCTATGTGCCACATCTTCTTTATCCATTCATCTGCAGATGGACACTTAGGTTGCTTCCATGTCCTGGCTATTGTAAATAGTGCTGCAATAAACATTGTGGTACATGTGTCTTTTTGAATTATGGTTTTCTCAGGGTATATGCCCAGTAGTGGGATTGCTGGGTCATGTGGTAGTTCTATTTTTAGTTTCTTAAGGAACCTCCATACTGTTCTCCACAGTGGCTGTATTAATTTACATTCCCACCAACAGTGCATGAGGGTTTCCTTTTCTCCACACCCTCTCCAGCATTTATTGTTTGTAGATTTTTTGATGATGGCCATTCTAACTGGAATAAACCTACCTAAGGAGACAAAAGACCTGTATGCCGAAAACTATAAGACACTGATGAAAGAAATTAAAGACGATACAAACAGATGGAGAGATATACCATGTTCTTGGATTGGAAGAACCAACATTGTGAAAATGACTTTACTACCCAAAGCAATCTACAGATTCAATGCAATCCCTATCAAACTACCAATAGCATTTTTCACAGAGCTAGAACAAAAAATTTCACAATTTGTATGGAAACACGAAAGACCCCGAGTAGCCAAAGCAATCTTCAGAAAGAGAAACGGAGCTGGAGGAATCAGGCTCCCTGGCTTCAGACTATACTACAAAAGCTACAGTAATCAAGATAGTATGGTACCGGCACAAAAACAGAAATACAGATCAATGGAACAGGATAGAAAGCCCAGAGATAAACCCATGCACATATGGTCACCTTATCTTTGATAAAGGGGGCAAGAATACACAGTGGAGAAAAGACAGCCTCTTCAATAAGTGGTGCTGGAAAAACTGGACAGCTACACATGAAAGAATGAAATTAGAACACTTCCTAACACCATACACAAAAATAAACTCAAAATGGATTAAAGACCTAAATGTAAGGCCAGACACTATCAAACTCTTAGAGGAAAACATAGGGAGAACACTCTATGAACTAAGTTACAGATTTATTTTTAAGGGATTTCAAATATTTTTTAGGGAAGTTGTGAGTAAAGTGCTTTACCTAGGAAAACTATATCTATTCATAAGCATGTGTGTTAATATGTTACACTTTCTTTCTGAAATGGAATGGAACAAAGTATCAATGAGTTTGTACTATTCTTAGGTGTTAGACTTTCTTTTTCTCTTTTCTTTCATCTTTGTGATGTCTTGATTCCTTTGGCAATAGGTGGAACCTAAACCCAATTCTTACATGATTTAAGCTCTGAGCTATTGCTCATGTAATATTCTGTTTACTTTTTTTTTCCCGTGGCTTCTATTTGGGCTTGTTGCTTCAACCATATCTATGATTTTCTTACTAAAACTTTCTGTCTCAATGTAATATACAGTCAGCCCATACTCCAAGATCTAACATTCAATACCATCCCTTAGCGTTCTGGGACTTAACTGTCAGCTGCTAGCACTTGTTTTCCCTCCAGTATTCTGCCAGTAGACAGCCCCATCTCTGTGTGCCAGCAATGAGGACGGAAGGGTGAAGGGGAAGCAGAGGCAGAGTTTTCAAAAGGCTTCCTGTGCACTCTTCCTGAGTGCCAATGGCTCACATTCAATGCTTAGTCTCAGTGACATTTCCACCGCTTTTAGCAAAATGAACAAGACCTCCTTCTTGGCTTCTACTCAGACCCTGGCTTCCAAGTAACAATTGCACATTTACTTTATTCCTTATCAATTTGGCAGCTCTTGCTTCATCACTTTCTGTGCCTTGCCCCCTAGTTTTCACATGTTCACTGGCATTGAATATTTTTCACATATCCTTGCTGAGATGTATGCCAAATTAACAGACTCCCCTGATTTAAATCCATACATGTTTCTAAATTGGGTGCTATCTATTCTCCCTAGCGTTTTGCCACTGGTATTTTTTATCACGCTTTGCACTACTTGAGGCTGGGTCTTTAATCACCAACTGAAGATATCATACAGATGTAACTCAGGTACCTTTTCAAAACCCTCAAGAATAACACTGAAGAGTTATTTTCAATACCATATTAAATCTTGGATTCTGTGCATGTATTTTTCTTCCTTTATAAAATCACTCATTTCTACTAATTTTTTTCACTTTTAAAACTCTCACAAAACATTGATAAAGAACTGACATAGAATAAGTTGCTTATAATGGGCCTGTACACCCTCAGAATCAGCCCATCAATAAAATTTCTTATTACTCTCATCTTACTCTCATAACACACTTCACTCTGTACTTAATGTACTTCTATATGTTATTACAGACAGACTCTATCCCTTAGATAGAGTCTAACTTTATCCAGAGAGGCATGGACACATATACACTACCAAACTTAAGGTAGATAGCTAGTGGGAAGCAGCCGCATAGCACAGGGAGATCAGCTGGGTGCTTTGTGACCGCCTGGAGGGGTGCGATAGGGAGGGTGGGAGGGAGGGAGACGCAAGAGGGAAGAGATATGGGAACATATGTATATATGTAACTGATTCATTTTGTTGTAAAGCAGAAACTAACACACCATTATAAAGCAATTATACTCCAATAAAGATGTAAAAAAAATTTTTCTTTATCTAAGAAAATTATGACTTCTCTCTATTTACAAAATGATTTTCTTCCTGTAACAGTTGAGGAATATTCTGTCCTATATTTTTCAAGTATAACCTAAAATCTCATCTTTGTGATTATTTATGATTAACAGTGAAGTGACAATTTTCTCTCCTTTACAAAGGTACTCATCACAACCCCCCAAAACTAAGATCTGTAGAGTCTCATGGAACAGAGCAACCATATCTTTGATTTTTTTTTTTTTTTTGCAAATATTTTATTACCAAACCAAGGTTTTTTTCCAAAGAGATCTTCTATTTTTCTGGAAGTTTCAAGTATGGTGCATACATACGAAATATTTGAAAGGTCTAAGTTTTCCCTCAAGGTCATATTGTACAAATGGACTCTACTTCCTCCAGCTGAATTTTCCATAAAGATAATGCGAATTAGATCAATTATACTTCCTTGCAGTCAAAATTGGGAGATATATGTCTGTGTTGCAGGTGCGTGTATATGTGTGTGTATGTGTAAATATTTTAAGTAAATTAAAAGTAAAGCAGAAACTAACGAACCATTGTAAAGCAATTATACTCCAATAAAGATGTTAAAAAAATTTTTTAAATAAAAGACAAACAGAAACACATCCAAAAGAACCAGAGAAACACTTGCAGTTTAAAAAGTTATCAATTTTGAATTGTCAACAGTAAATCATTGTATGGAATTTGTGCTCTATGATAACACTGCTAATTATGTCAGAAGAGCCTCTTAATGGGCACTACTGTGTTCTGTTAATATAGTGACTGCCACATGAAGTATTTAACTAAGATGACACATTTACATAAACTTTAATTTAGTCACTTTCAATATACCATTTGGAACTCATCATTCCCAAATGTGTAAACTGTGAAACTATAAATCCTTCAAGCTCCCAGACTTAAACTAATTTGATTAGTGAGCTAGGTTATGAATGGCCATATTACATCTTTAAACATCTTTGCACATAGAATTTCATAAAAACTTATAAGCCTCACCTTTAGCAGCCTGAAAGTAAAGTATTAACATTTGTGAAATATGTTAACTCTTGCACAATCCTAAGGCTCTAGGCCTAGACCAGATCACTTAACAAACCAAATTTTAATGTACATGTTAATTAGCTAGAACACACGTTTTCATGTTCATGGAAACAAAACTATGACTCTTTTTTACTGGTACTACAATGTGGAAGAAATCTTCCTGGAGGTGAGGTAAGATTTTTAAATTTTGTTTATTATATATATATATTTTTTTAAATATTTACTTATTTATTTTTGCTGTGCTGGGTCTTCTTTTAAATGCGTGGGCTTTCTCTAATTGCGGCAAGTGGGGGCCACTCATCGCGGTGCGCAGGCCTCTCACTATCACGGCCTCTTGTTGCAGAGCACAGGATCCAGATGCGCAGGCCCAGTAATTGTGGCTCACGGGGCTAGTTGCTCCGCAGCATGTGGGATCTTCCCAGACCGGGGCACGAACCCGTGTCCCCTGCACTGACAGGCAGATTCTCAACCACTGTGCCACCAGGGAAGCCCTATTATATTTTTTAATAATCATCTTTCTTCTTCAGATTTCTAGAACATGAGAACACGTTTTAATTCCGTATTGGTATATGGCTACTCTCTGGATGCCAAACCATATGATGAACTCCTACTCATCTTTCAAGACTCTGTCCAAGATATACAACTTCTGTGAAGGTTTTCTTGATCAACCTCTCCCTTCTCTTTCCCCTTCAACCTTCCTTCTGGGGAAACTGGTCCTTCCCTCCCATATGTTTCCACATGTTACTTCCTTTTAAAAACTGAATAAATAGAATACAAATTAAATTTGAACCAGAGAAATGTTATAAAATTTTGAATGAAATTTGTTAAAAAATATTTTAAAAAATCAATATAAACCTTGTTATTGCTAAAATATAAAGTATTTCTAGGATTTTGAGATGTGCTGAGTATATGGTGATTATTGTACTTTTACAGTTATACAATATTATTAAAGGACAAAATCCTATTTAATCAGGAGAAAACAAGTTAACATTTAGATAACTACCTCCCTTAAATCAAGATAGTTTTTATATACACACACAGATATATGCATGTGTTTGTATAGTGTGGGCGTGTTTTCTTTGGTGGGAGGGGGAAAACAGGGCCAAATGATTGCCTTAAATTCTTTTTTGGAGTGTTTGTGAATGTATGTGTTTGTACGTGTATGCTTTAAATGTGTGTGCTTTAAATGTAAAGTAAATATGGTGCAGTGGAAACTCACTGAACTGAAAGTCAGCTGTCACAAGTTTTAATCACGCATCTTAATCTTTATGCTGCTACCCTGGACAAATGACTTAACTTCTCTGATCTCCCTTTACTTCTTCCTTTAAATTTCAAAAATTACAAAGCTTCCATCAAACTGGTCTTAAAATAAAAACTAACAAGGACTTTTTAAAAATTACTCTTAAATGTGTATTTATTTATCTCACTAATTAAAGTGATTTTGACCTGAGATACAAAGCTGAGGTCAGCTTTGCTTACACTGAAGCTTTGATATTCCAATTAAATTAGTCTGTTCAGCTAGCAATCAAATTAAGTAACATCTAAGGATGTTATGATTCCCAGTTATAATAAGAGCCCTATAAACTCTTTTTGACAGTTTACACAGCACCTGAAACAAAATATAACGAATGGGAAAGAACACTGTCTTCAGTTAATATAAACCTGACACATTAACAGTCCTATCAAATAATGTGTTTTCCTTGTGTTTGCGTGATCTTATTTACAAGCTTAAATGTATTTCCAGTTTTATATAAGTTTAAGCACATCACTCATAAAATCATACGTTTTGGGGCTTCCCTGGTGGCGCAGTGGTTGAGAGTCCGCCTGCCGATGCAGGGGACACGCGTTCGTGCCCCGGTCCGGGAAGATCCCACATGCCGCGGAGCGGCTAGGCCCGTGAGCCATGGCCGCTGAGCCTGCGCGTCCGGAGCCTGTGCTCCGCAACGGGAGAGGACACAACAGTGAGAGGCCCGCGTACCGAAAAAAAAAAAAAAAACGTTTCAGTACAGCAAAATTTAATGATTCCAGTTTGCGCTGAAATGCATCTTTAAAAGATACTAAAAAATCAATTTCTGTGTAGTTTACCTTGTCCTAAAATATGCCTATTTAACATGTGCTTCAAAATCTGGATTCTAGTCCAAAACATAAAGTTTGTCCTTAAAATCATGCATCTTCTTCATTGTCAATTATGGTAAATCAAATTACATGTTTAATGTGTATAAAATACTGCCTTTTAAAATACATGCCCTTGAAAAAAAAATACATGCCCTTGAATACAAACCCAGCAATTTAATATTTTTAAGCTATAAATGCCAGAAAACTCTCCATGCGTTATCTGGCATTGCTATTAATCTTTGTACCTCTAGGATAGTTAGTTGTACTGAACAGAATAAAACTTCTACAAAAATATTGTTTCTCTGCAAAAAGTAAAACAACTAAAATATTTTAACAAGTGGTAGATTAAAATGACTTGAACATAATCTTCTTAGCTTAATTTGGTAACAAATCTCAATCATTTAAAAATACATTGGTAATATTTATTTCTAAAATGTGATATGGTTGAAAAGAAGTCACTTTTACACCTTCTGTTAATATAACTTTCAGGGAAACACACCTTAAAAACTGAGGGCTTCCCTGGTGGAGCAGTGGTTGAGAGTCCGCCTGCCGATGCAGGGGACGCGGGTTCATGCCCTGGTCCAGGAGGATCCCACGTGCGGCACAGCGGCTGGGCCCGTGAGCCATGGCCGCTGGGCCTGCGCGTCCGGAGCCTGTGCTCCGCGGCAGGAGAGGCCACAGTGGTGAGAGGCCCACGTACCGCAAAAAAAAAAAAACAACTAAGGAAATCCCCCAAATTCTAATATGTCAAAACCAGCTAGATTAGAGGAATTAGTTATAAAGCCAAAGAGTATGAAAGCCCGTGGACAAAAACTGCATGATCCAGAGGATCAGAAATAAAATGTTGCTAAGCCACAGATGCATGGAGCCTATTTTTCACTTTCAGTAAAATGAAAGTCCCTTTGAAACACAGTTCTGTGCAAGAAAATCATCTTAACACAGGTTAATGGAAATATTCTTGTGATAGATGAAATCTTGTTATAATAATACATCTATAATCATACAATGTAATATGCTCAAGTTAAAAACCCTGAGCCATTTACTTTAAAATCAAATTTGATGTTTATTTAAAATTGATGAAAACAAAAAGCAAAGCTGTATATGCTCTTGTGAGAAATAAATGTGGGCACTAGAGGGTGCACATTCCCTTTCACAGCTTGTCTGGACTTCAATTTGGCTTCTCTTATATTTTCTTATCTACATAATGATAACATGGTGACAAATGGATTTTTCATGCGAGTCCTCTTACAGAGAAACATAAAATGTCCAAAGATATAGATAAAATGGTGTAAAAGGAACATGTGAGGAAGGCATTTAAACATATACACAAAAGTATCTTGAAGTCATAATACAGAGATTCCCTTGAGAAAATTTCTTCAAATTGGGGAGAAACACTTAATCCAAATAATACAGTAGCATTTTCTGGACTTTATAACTCAGGATTTTTTTCCCAGTTCATTCATCTTACCTACTCTTTTGAACGTTAATAAATATGTAGACACTTGTGTTCTATAAATCTGCCTATAAATACATTCCTGTACCAAGATTAAGTTTTTAAAATGTTAATTTAACATTCAATCAAATTCACAGGAAAAAATAGCATTTTAAGCATCTTGTTCATGTCACATGCTTTCACAAAGAACAAATTAATTCATCTCCCATGATAACTGTGTAGGCTATTTATTATAATCTTCATCTTCATAGCTATATCAAGAACAGAGAGCTTCAGAAACCTTTACTTTCAACACACAGTGAAATATGAAGTTAAGATTCAAAACCAGGTATGTCTGAATCCAAAGATTTCCACTACACTACACTTATATTCCTTTGTTCCAAATGAGAGGGAAACCATTTTTTTTTAAATATTAAGGAAAAGTCAACATGAACTTCCTGTTTGTTGCTATACAGTACAGTCTGGTGGTTACTACTGTGCTGTTTTGGATTATGCCAGAATTTGACTGGAGTCTCTAACACTAGGACATTAACTCTGAACATTTTTATTAACCTAAACTATGATATTTAGTTGCAGAATTCATACCCTCATGGCATTATGAAATAATTACTTTTTCCCAGTTTATTTTTACTTTGCAGTCTTCCTTAATTTCCTAAAGTCCCCAAATTTCCATTCAGCTGATGTGTTTTCTGATGTTAGAACTGATTAAGCATAGATGGCAAAGGTTATGACAGATAATAAGGTTAAGACCATGGTTAGCACTAGAAGTCCTGCACCTGGAAAATCAGTTCAATTATATAGGACTCCATTTACGCGTTGATACTGAAAAAGATACCTAACTCTGAAGGAAAAATCTTTTTCACTGATAAAGATCTCTGTATTTAAAGATATAGCCAAATGCTCCAGTGGTACCATAGCATCTATGAGACTTAGAAGGTAGAACAGCCATGAGACTTAGAAGGTAAAACAGCCATAATCTAGGGTAAGTGCACCATTTCCATAGACAGACCTCAATAAAGTAGTCAACAGTCTCAGTCAATCTTTTATTTTCAACTAAATAATTTGATGAAATTACCTTTAGTTTCTCATTACAGATAACATGACATAGAGTTCAAGAATGCAGCATCCTGTAGAGAGGGTGTGGAGAAAAAAGAGTCCTCCTTACACTGCTGGTAGGAATGTAAATTGGTGCAGCCACTACAGGAAACAGTATGGAAGTTCCCTAAAAAACTAAAAGTAGAGCTACCACATGATCCAGCAATCTCACTCCTGGGCATATACCCAGAGGAAAACATAATTCGAAAAGATACATGCACCCCAATTTTCATAGCAGCACTATGCACAACAGCCAGGACAGGGAAGCAACCTAAATGCCCATTAACATGAATGGGTAAGGAAGATGTGGTAATATAAATATAACGGAGTACTACTCAGCCATAAAAAAGAATGAAATGATGTCATTTGCAGCAACATGGATGGACCTACAGATTATCATACTAAGTGAAGTAAGCCGGACAGAGAAACACAAATATCATATGATACCGCTTATATATGAAATCTACAAAATGGTACAAATGAACCTATTTATAAAACAGAAATAGACTCACAGACATAGAAAACAAACTTACAGTTATCAAAAGGGGAGGAAGGATTAAATTAGGAGTTTGGGATTAAAATACACACACTACTATATATAAAATAGATAACCAACCCAACAAGGACCTACTGTATAGCACAGCAAACTATACTCAATATCCTGTAATAACCTATAATGGAAGAGAATGTAAAGAATATATATATAGGGCTTCCCTGGTGCGCAGTGCTTTGAGAGTCCGCCTGCCGATGCAGGAGACGCGGGTTCGTGCCCCGTTTTGGGAAGATC
>NW_006784469.1:403084-403781 GCF_000442215.2 Lipotes vexillifer | reverse complement strand
AAGAATATATATATATATATATATAAAACTGAATCACTTTGCTGTACACTTGAAACTGACACAACATTGTAAATCAACTATATTTCAATGAAAATTAGAAAAAAAAAGAATGCAGCATCCTGTGCTAGATGTCTGGGTTCAAACCCTGACTGCACTGCTTCCTGTAAAGTTTGTGACCTTGAACAAGTCACCTCACCTCTCTGTGCCTCACTGTTCCCATTGGCAAAGAGTGACAATAAAAAACTACTTTATAATGCTCTTTGAATGGTTAAGTGTGTTAACGTGCAAAATATTTAGATGAGTTCTTGACACATGGTAGAAATCATACATGTTAGCTACTGTGATTAGTGCCTTCCGTGACTATTTCCTGCTGGCTTTAAGCCAGCCCCTGGGCCACCTCTCACTTTCTCATTTGAGAGTGGATCTATTCATCTTAGTGTTTTGTTAAGGACTGGTAAAGTAAAAGCCATTCTTGAAATCACCAGAATGAAAACTGCAAAGAAAGCTGTAACAAAGACAAAAAGGCAAATACATAAGAATCATCAACAGCAAAATAATCTCATCTATTTCACCCTTTATTGCAGGAATAGGCAAACTATGGTTCAAGGGACAAATCTGGCTTGCCACTAGTTTTTGTAAATAAAGTTTTATTGGAACACATCCACACTCATCATTTACATATTGTTTATGGTTGCTT
>NW_006784469.1:377223-403074 GCF_000442215.2 Lipotes vexillifer | reverse complement strand
GCTTTTCCCCTACAGCAGCAGAATTGAGCACTTGCAAAAGAAACTATGTGGTGCACAAGCCTAAAATAGGGACCGTCTGCCTCTATAGAGAAAAAATTTGCTGACTACCTCCCTGCTCTATAAAGTTAAGATGATCTATCTCTCCCAACACATAGGTGGGTCCAAATGTGTGGTTCACAGTTGCCATATTGCTTGGCTCTCTTTAAAAAATATGCCTTGGCTCTCTATAGCCAGATTAAAGTTACTTAGTCTGGCATTGAGTACCTTTTTTTTTTTCCCCCACAATGAACTCAACCTACCTTTTCAACCTCATCCCTTACTTCTCTCTTTCCAATACTGCATATTTCTGCTTTAAGCAAACAGAAACACCCACAACACTGTGTAAATGCCACCTGTATACAGCCTGTATCTGCATCATCCTTTTCCCTAATCTTGAGTCCAATAGGCCCCTATCCTTTAACAGTCTACTCAGATGCTCATGTCTCCATGAGCTTTCCATGCTCAACTGTCAAGCAGGACTGGAAGTGATCCTTTCTTCCTTATGACTTTTCTAACATTTTATTGGTACTTCTTCATGACATAGTTTATACTATTAGAATGCAAGCTTCCTGAGGGAAGGACTAAATACGGTTCTTGGTCATAGCAACTGGAGTGCTCTGCACATCATAGTGATCCATTAGATATTGTTGAATGAATATGAAAATTAGCAAGAAAACTAATGTTGCTGTCACTACATTCTTGAAATACTGTGGACTCATACTGACTACAGGAGTGTTCAAAGAACCCCTCCGTACATTGAGTGGTGCCTTGGACCTTGTGGGAAGCAAATTAAACTTTAAATACCCTCAGTGTGAAACCTCACTGAGTTTAAAGGACTTCAACATGCTTTTATCTCATGGGTCTTTGAAGTTTAAATAACTTCCAGTCAAGGTTTAGAAACTATCTGGTACAATGCAGAAAACCATTTAAATCTGATGTGTACTCACTGTCCCACTGCCACTTCCCCAGCATCATAAGTTGTTTCAATTCATTTACTTCTTCTAGTGAGTATCTCTATGAAGTTTAGTTAAAACCCAAAGCAAAACGCATGGCCCTACAAAGCCAGTGTCTTAGCTCAGGCTGATACAACAAAACACTATAGATGGGTGGTTTAAACCAGGGGTCCCCAACCCCTGGGCCACGGACCAGTACCCGTTGTGGCCTGTTAAGAACCGGGCCGCAAAGCAGGAGGTGAGCAGCAAGTGAGCAAAGCTTCATCTGCTGCTCCCCATCACTCCCCATGGCTCGCATTACTGCCTGAACCATCCCCCCACCTCAACCCATCCCGTGGAAAAACTGTCTTCCACGAAACTGGTCTCTGGTACCAAAAAGGTTGGGGACTGCTGGCTTAAACAATGTAAATTTATTTTCTCATCGTTCTGGAAGCCAGAAGTTCAAGATCAATGTGTCAGCATGGTTACTTTCTGGTGAGACCTCTCTTCCTGGCTTGTACATGGTTGCCTTATCAATGTACCCTCACACAGGGAGGAGGAGAGAGAACAAGCTCTCTGGTGCCTCTTCTTATAATGGCACTAATCTCATCATGAAGGCCCCACCCTCAAAACCTCTTCTAAACCTAATTATTCCCCAAATACCCCATTTCCAAGTAACATCAAATTGGGGTAAGGGCTTCAAGACATGAACATTGGGGAAGTGGGGCACAATTCAGTCCATAGGAGTCAGACATCATTGTACTTGCCTGTGATGAAATGATGTGTATTGATTCATAGAGATACAGGTTGCTGACTAGGGAAGACATCAGAATAAGAATATTCTCAGAGGTTCCCTCCCTGTTGGTTGTTTGGCCTGAGGTAACCCAACACTGGAGACTACCGGGCTCTTTGGTGGGGCTAATGGCAGACTCTGGGAGGGTTCACGCCAAGGATTACTTCCCACAACTTCTGCTACCAGTGTCCTTGTCCTCACAGTGAGACAGAGCCGCCCCCTGCCTCTGCAGGAAACCCTCCAACACTAGCAGTATTACACAGAATGACCTGGTACAGTGCAATTTCCATGTGTGAAAATATCTGTAAGGATTAATTCTGAGAAGAGGAAAATCCCAAGGCAAAAGCACCCGTAAGATTTAAGCTGCAATTGTCGTTGATGAATGATTGAACGTGCATTAGCTTCATGAAAGTGGAGAGCCAAATAGGAGGGTCCCAGAACAAGGAACCAGGGAGCATGTTGTCAGTTAGGTCCTGACCGAAAATCATCGTACTTTTCCCTTGCACTGACCACATCCGAGACAAAAGACGGTGGTGATTGGCTATAAAAAGACACCATTGACACTGCATTGTGCACTGTGGCTCCTGCAAGCTCTGCCTACTTGGAACCTGGATACTCCAGCTCTTGCCAAGGTGCTGCCGAGTGCATGAAAGGCTCTTGCTGCTCCAGCCAGGAGTCAGGACTCTGCCTCTGAGGTGGGAGAGCCAACTTCAGGACACCCGTCCAAAAGAGACCTCCCACCTCCACGTAATATCAAACGGCGAAAATCTCCCAGAGATCTCCATCTCAACACCAGCACCCAGCTTCACTCAACGACCAGCAAGCTACAGTGCTGGACAACCTATGCCAACCATATAGCAAAACAGGAACACAACCCCACCCACTAGCAGAGAGGCTGCCTAAAATCATAATAAGTCCACAGACACCCCAAAACACACCACCAGACGTGGACCTGCCCACTAGAGAGACAAGATCTAGCCTCATACACCACAACACAGCCACTAGTCCCCTCCACCAGGAAGCCTACACAACCCAACTGGGATCCAAATACTAAGAGGCTTTAAGATCTCTGATTTCATGAAAGACAAAAGTCTAGAGAAGTCCCTTAGGTGAATACTTCTGTATTCTCAGCAGTTCAAATCACAGCCACACTCAGCAAATGGCTGAGTAGCATCAGGCCTAATGTGAAGCAGAAAGAAAGGGGCCAAAAATAAGAAATGACAAGTGCCTCCCCTACGGGCATGAGTGCGCTGCCCACTCTCAGGAGATAAGCCCTCTTCCCATTACTACCTAGAGACACGTTCTCACACGTTCACCTATTATTAAAATAATTGGGCAGTGAACTCTGTAGAGCTGGAGCTGGCCTGTGTTTAGTTTAGGCCTTTGTGAATACTGAGTAATCAACCAGATACTCACGTTTCCACAAGCCGACTTGGGCTGGGAGCTTATCTGGTCCCTCAACTTCTCTTTCTCCAGTTCTTCTGCGAGGCCACAGGTGCTGGGGGAAAGTTAGCAGGTGATGAGTGGGACCTGCCACCACCCAGGAACTCCAAATCCTTGACAGACCTTTTCCCTGGGAGTCTTCACAGATATGGAGCATTGACCTTTCCTGGCCTAGTCAGCTTTGGGCTCCACAATTCAATGATGTACTGTTTGGAGATTCACACACAGACAGTAAACTATCGAAAAAGCCAGCAAAGATTAGCACAAATTTGGGAGAATGGTAGCCTCTTGTAAGGAGAGGGAGGGAGATGCAGCTGAGGGAGCAGGCAGAGGCGACTTCTAAGGAACAAGTCATGTTCCTGGTACTTAAGCTGGGTGAGCAGTACATGGGTGTTCATTTTATTGTTCTTTAAAATGTACTTATTTAGCATACTCTTCTAACCGTCTGATACATTTTACAATAAAACATGTTTTAGTAATTGTGAAGCACAGCGATTCCTTGACAATCAGAAGCCGCTGGAAGCAGCCTGGCAGCCTCTTCTCACCCCAAGGCTTACCAGTTCTTGCAGGCCTTCCTCTTTTTCCCTTCCCCACAGGAGGCAGCCCGCAAGGAAGCTGGGTCTGGCTTCTTCATATCTTCTGGATCCAGCAGTTCATCTGAGTCAATGAGATCCTGGAGAATGTTCGAAGCCATTAATGACCCAGTCATGGTCTCTGCTAATGAACAGGTGAAGTGGCCACAGTCCACAGCAGCAGTTTGCCCATCTATGTAGAAGGCAGCCATCATCCTACCTGGGCTTGATCATCACGCCCAAGCTGACCACATAGTGAGTACACTACGTGCACAGAAGCTGTGTTAGGCTGTGAGGGGGCTGGGGACTCATTTATGATGTGCAGAGAATATGTGTGTGGAGGGCAGGGAGGGAGGGGGCAGGAAGAACAAAGAGAGAAGCGTTATATTTATGCGAATATATAAAGGGCTGTCGTGTGAGAAAAGGGAATGGAATATTTTCTATATAATTCCAGAGGAAAAGGCAGATAATGATATATACACTTGTGTGATTCTTCGATAAACGTGTAGACAGTTAATCTGTAAGCTCTGTGAGGGCACAAACCGTCGCCTAGTTTGCTTACCACTCTAACTTCAATAGTTGTAGGAATGAAGAACTTTATTACAGAAAGCATTGATCTGAGTTGGAAGAGCATTACTGTTAAGACAGTGAGCATTTGGTGACTTGCCCAGACGAAGGAGCCAAAAAATATTTTAGCTGACAAACTCTTTTCAGGTTTACGCATGCCCACAAGAGTCTTTAATATATCACATGAAGTGAGAACAAGAAAATCTGCGGGGGGAAAGATGCTGAAAAAGAAATTTAAAATGCCACTAATGAGGAGTTTCCTTCTGAGTCAAAAAATGCCAATGGCAGGCACAGCCACAAGGCTGGGCTTTAAATGCTTTCACACCTACAAACCCAGAGAGGCCACTCCAAACAACAACATTCCCACCCAAAGTGGGGCCTGAAAGAAAGCAATCAGGTGACCACAGTGCTGACTCACCACGCTCTCATCCTCCATATCATTGGCTGAGAGGGTCCAGAGCTTGGCAGCTGCAGGGTCCATAGCAGGCTTCCCTGAATCCAACCAATGAAAGAAAACAAGCTCCAGAAAAGCAGCTGGAAACAAACTCCAAGCACATGTAAGTGCTTTCTACTGAGGCTGTGCAGGGAACACACTGGACCTGGGTTCAAGGCCCAGCTCTATCACTTATAAAGGCATGAGAGGGACCCATCACTTTATGGCAATAAAAGCCATCATTTGTTAAGCTTTGTGCCAGATACTACATTAAACATTTTACATACATGATCTAATTTAGTCCTGCTCACCACCTTATGAGGAAAGTTCTTGTCATCCTAATTTTATAAATGAGGAAAGAGGTTTAGATACTTAGGCCAGTTACACCCAGCCACAAATACACAAGTACAGACAGAGTCTACCTAACGCTTTTAACTTCCACTCCATATTGCTTTCTCCTCCTTCTCTTAGTTCCCATCCCTAGAACATGGGGCTAATAGGATTCCCTATGCCCACTGCAGGAGATTTGAATATGAAACAAGAAACTGTACCAAAAAGCATTATAAATAGCAAAGCTCCGGTCTCATGTAGACCTGTTACAGACAAGAAAATGGGCTCAAGAGCTGATGGCGGTGGCGTAACAACAAATCAGTAGCAAATCACACCTCCTGATTCTCTCTCTGGGCCCGAAAGAGCTGAGGGTTCAGTGTGGGCCAGTCCACGAATGGGCCTTGGCGGGTAAGTGCACCCCCCAGAGATCACTGTCACACTGGATGCTCAGATCTCCCACAGGGCAGGCCATCTAAGCTGCTCCTACCCATTCTGGAACTGTGACTCCAAAGGTTAGGATGCTAAAGGATTTCTTGAAGATTTAGGCTGGACAGTCAAAACAGAGCAGTGTGAATACCTGTAAATTTTTGCATACCTCACAGCTAGGACAATTTTTCTCAACTCAGGCATTAAAAAATAGTGATAGGAAGGGTGAGAATGGTGAAAAAGGGTGGAGTGCAATCTTCTGAGAGGAGATATTTTTATAAGTGTCTTAAGATCCTCAAAGAAAAGCTGAATTCAGTGGCACAGAGAAAAGGACACATGGGAAGAGGAATAGCACACTCTTATCCGCCATGACCGTCACTGTGAGGTCTTCTGAGGGTAAATGTCATAATTCTGGGGTCTGGAAAGACTTCATTAACTAATGAAACTATGGGAGTCTGACCTCTAGTATCTGGAGACCTCAGTGTCCTCTGGTGCAGAAGAAGGGGCTGAACTAGGTAATATCTACGCATCATTTCAGTATTGGATCCGAATATGCCCAGAACAACAGTACATTAAGCATTCTTCCACTTGGAAATGAGGGAAATTAAGGAAGGGAATGATCCTCTAAAGATATCACCACCTCATTCAGATCTCTGGCTCAGTTTTTAATACGGCTTTTCAGGCCCACTCAGACAGAACAATATCCCTAGGCCAGTCTCACCGGAAGACTTCTTGGTAGTAGAAAGCTTAAGTTGACTAGAAGAACCCACTTCAAAATTGGGCTTTTTTCCTGTGATCTGCACAGAGAGCAGGCTGTCACTGTGGTAACCCAGGTGTTCTCGGACAGACTGAATCTCCTCGGGGCTCAAGAACTTGCGCTGCAGCTGAAATTCAAGATATCAGAGGATTAGGCCACGCTTTTTCTACCGTATGGTGGTGTACTATGTCCCCCTCACAGGTGTCAAACGCTCACGTCTGCAGTAAGCGCATGACAGCAGGAGATCGCAGACGTTGCCTCGTGCCACACGTTCGGTTTCTCACTGATCAGGACCCTGGAGTGTAACTTCTGTCTACGTGTTTATGTTGAGCCTGCCCCTTGGAGAGTTTTATCAAATATCTGTCTATTAGGTACAAGGCACTGTGCGAGGCATTGTGGAGATTGTAATGATTATGATTATCAAGATGAATCGGACATGCTGAAGAGGCTGTTGAATGGAATCGAAGCCTGTGGCGGGGGAGCATGCCCACAGTAAAGATGCTAGAAATGAAATACGCAGTAGAGAAAGAGAACCACGGGGGGAGGGAAATGCTTTCTATGTTCCTTGGGAAGAAGCAGCAGACAGGAAAGGTCGGGAAGAAGCTGGGGGTGCTACCTCTATGTCCGACAATTATGGAACCGCTACATAAACCACAGTCCATCTAGAGCACTGAACGCCGTTCCATAATTAGTAAGAAAGTGGGTCAATACACTAAGATGGATAATGTCAAAGACAGCTAAAGGTGGGGGAAAGAGCTAGTGACTGAACACTGTATACATACGACCTTATTTACATTAAAAAATGTGTATACACACACACAAAACACACTTGTAAATACATAAAAAGAAGTCCGAACAGCCACACCAAAAAATGTATTGGTGGCTCCCGCTGGGGAGGAAAGTGTAAGCAAGGCCTGAGATGTCACTTTATATTCTTCAGTCTTAACTGAATTTTTATGAACATCCCATATTTTGGAATAAAAGATGGAAGAACTTTAACTAAAGAGAAAAATAAGAAAGGGTAGGTGTGAAGAAACTGAGGCCCTAGGTCATGTACAGATCAATGGTATAACAGCTATTGTGGTATAACACTTCTCACACAAGAAAATTTCAGCATTGGAGAAGAATGGAGAACCATAAATACCTCTATTTAATGTTAATATTTCTAATGAATTGTCAGAAAAGGATTTCCCCCTCCAACCTATTCTAGCCTCCCACCCAAAAGCTGAGGAAAATACAGGCAACTGCCCTTCACTTAGGCCTAAGATTCGTGTCCACTAAGAGATGCCTCAGTGGTCACCACTAGTACTGAGACCAAAATATGTCCCAACCCACATGGGCCCAAGCTGAGTCTCTTCAGAGGAGATTGATTTCAGAGGTTTCGTCCTTCGAGGCATCTGGTTTCTCCCATGCAGAGCCCTTCTCAACTTGTTTCCTAGTTGAGTGACACTGATCACCTCACCTTCAGGGTTGTTATTTCTCCCAGATTCTCTCTGTATCGTCTGACAAAAGAGATACTGGGTTTAGTCACCCAAGGCTTAAATTCCCAGCAAAGAAGGTCGTCTACAAACATACCTCTTTTACTTCCACAAGACCAGAAAGAGTCAGGGCTGAACACAGCTTAGATGCCGTCTTCACTTTGCTATTGTTAACTGCTAAGAGGAAAACCCCAGTTAATAGCTTTATAGGCCAAAGCAGGAAAAATAATAAAGGCTCTCTCCTATTCAGGTCAGCAGGCATTAAAACAACAATAACCTATTCTGTTCAATATATATATATTTTAGTGATAATATTTTAATTGGACAACTCCTTTTGGTTGTTCAAAGTGCTCTTACTGATGCTCTTAAGCACAGGGAAACCGGCTCAGTTCTTTGTGGCTGTCTGGAGGGGTGGGATAGGGAGGGTGGGAGGGAGGGAGACAAAGAGGGAAGAGATATGGGAACATATATATATGTATAACTGACTCACTCTGTTATAAAGCAGAAACTAACACACCATTGTAAAGCAATTATACCCCAATAAAGATGTTAAAAAAAAAAAAAAAGAATATTCTCAGAAAATGTTAGAATAAGAATAGTTTCTCTTATAACACAAATGTGGTAATGGGAAGATACCTGTTCTAAATTAATAATTGGCAACTCAACTTTCTCCTGGGGAGAGGGTGTATATTTTTGCCTAAATAATCATCAAGAGAGACACATACAGTAAAATTTCCAGTGTGAGGGCCAACAAGGAAAGTCATGTAAATTCCATTTCGGAAGTGAAGAAATAGATTCTGAGTGAGATTAAGTTACTTGCTTTAGTCACATAGGTGATGGGTGGAAGATGCAAGGCCAGACTCCATCTCTGTGCAGTCACAGGGCCATCTGCTCTTTCAGATCCATTCTTCATGTTCCTCTTGTCCTCTGTATACCAGAGGAATATATACATTTTCTGCCATCGCTTTCCCCCGGCTTGTGTTTAGAGGCACTGGCAGAATACCGAAAGATGGAAGGAAGAGAAAAGCCAAGTTCCTTCACACTCAACTTTTGCTGACATTTCTAGAGCAGCTTCATCTCCACTGTGGCTTCAGTTTCCTCTGGATGGTCCCTCCCTCCCCAGGTCCAAGCTCTTGCCTGGCAGTCCTAACACTGCTAGTCCCTGTTTGAAGGCCCCAACTTTGAGACTCTGGTACCATCCCCCCTGCAGTGTTCCTCTATCTCTAGGGAAATGAGCAGCCTCTTGATGCTGCTTGTATGTTGAGTTGCCTGTCCCTCTGTGCTGCTTCCCAGCTTTTCATCACCTCCTTCAACAATTCCCTGTATTATTTCTCTCTCTGAAACACCTAGAGTGGTTTCTGTTTTCCTGACAAGACTGACAAATACCCATTTGATATGCCATGAATATTTACTGAATATCGCCAATGGGCTAACTTCTGGGTTAAGTGCTGTCGGTCTAGAGTTGCAAATAAATGGCTCCTGCCTTCAAGGAGTTTACTGGAGATACAAATATGCAAAAACAAGATCATTACAATAAAATTCTGCAAGTGTTTTAATGGAAGGATTGTCAAAGCTGAGAAATGTCTGGGAGGTTAGGTTCTCAGAAAGAGAAGGTAGTTAGTTAGGGAAAAGGAATGTGGCAGCTGGAAAAGGGAAAGTAAGGAAAAGGGAATCTTCAATAGAGAGAACAGTAGGTACAAAGAAACAGAAGTTTGAGGGAATACAGAGCATTTGGAGAGCAGAGGGTGGTTCATTAAACCTGAGCAGAGGGCAGTGCCATTTGAAATGCAGTTTGTGGCCAGTCTGTGAACTATCTGTTAGTAGCCTGTGACAAGAAAAGTCACTAGAGCATAAATAGTCACGAAGCATACGATTTCATCTGATTTCTTTTTAATTGCAAAACTTTCTTGACAAAGGAAGTGGGTCATTGATTTATATTCTGGCTCCAGCTCTTCATCTCATTGTGTACTGGTAATAAACAGTTTGCAGACTATTTTGAGTAGCACTGGCATATAAGAAAATGGGTAGGGGAGAAGGGAGAGAAGCTGGTGAGTCAGGCAGTCAAAGATCAGAAAGGAATTCCTGTGCTATGCATTTCAAGAACCACGGGCAGAGGAATGATCTAATTAAAACTGCATTTTAAGATATATCTCAGGAGGCTGTGAACAGTATGGATAAGAAGGGTGAGCATAGAGGCACAGAAATCAGTTAAGAATTTCATGCAGAAAACTATCAGAGACTTAAATAGGGGGAAGGCAGCCTGGATGTAAAGGAACAAATACACTAAAGAGAATTGAAAGGACTTAGGGAGGTGGCAGATATCATGACCACTGTGAGTGGCTGCACAGGTTGTACACTGCACAAGTCCAGAAGGTGCTGTTTTTAGGAACTATGATGTGAACGACAGTCTCTAAAGATGAGTAGTCTAAACTGCAGAACTTCATTTGTGATTTCTGTAAGAAGTCCAGGTGGAAATGCCCCCAAAACATTTGGATGTTACAGGTATGAGCATCGGGAAGGAGGTTAAGCTAGAGATGTTAATTTGGAAAACAGCAGGTATAGATGTGTGATAAAAGCAGGATTATAAGTGATATCACCCTGGAAAAGAAAGTGTCATAAAAAGAAAATAAAGCCAAAATGTGAGTCTTTTGGAGACCAACATGAAAGGGACAGGAAGAGGAGAATGGGAATACATAGTGGGAAAGCAAAGAGGAGAAAAGAAACAGGAGAGAACAATGTCCCAGAAACTGAGAAAGAGGAAAATTTCAAGAAAGAACTAATTACCACTGTCAAGCACAGCACAAAGTTCAAGAAGGATAAACTGAAGAGCGACCTTTGGAGCTGACAATTAAGGAGTTCTCTGGTGACCTTGCTGAGAGCAGTTTCAGCATTTCATGTAGAGTATGAGAGGGTAAAGGAAAGAATCAGAAGTAAGGAAATAGTGGTAGTTCACATCTTCTGATTAAAAATCAACTCTTTTTTTTGCATTCAACCATGCTTCTTCTTTTAGATGAATAACTGTGACTACCATTTTCTTCACTCAGGAAACAAACAAAATTGTACGTCATGGTTCCAGGAATATAGCTCTATCTTCCTCTTGGCTGGCATCTTTTTGTGCCTCACATTCTGGAAGAGTACATTTTCATACAACTGCTATAGCTAGACATCCATAGCTATGTGTAGCATCTTACAGGACCAGTTCCCATTATAGTGCATTTCAACTTGGAACATGTATTGGGCATCCCCAAATCAGAAGGTCCCGTAACAGGTTGGGAGTAAGATATGGACCCTGGCCCTGGCAAGCTTTGAGTCTAGGGGGTGAAACAGGCATATGAAAAGGTCATTTTAACATATAGCACTAAACGGGTCACAAGAAGGGACATCATCTTGTGTGGCATCTTATGTAGTATCACTTAGCCTAGTCTGGAGTAAATGGTTCCTATCATTGGGCCTGGTTTGAGGAAATGAGAAGCAAGAGTCAGGATGAAACTAAGATGATGCTCTAGTGCACTGATTTACAAAATGTGGGCCCTGAACTAGCAACATCAGCATCGCCTGGGAACTCGTTAGATATTAAGATTCTCAGGCACTGCCCCAGACCTACTGAATCAAAAACTCTGGTGGGGACCAGTAATCTGCCTTTTAACAAGGCCTCCAGATGATTCTGATACATGCTAAAGTATGAGAACCGCTGTTCTTGGTCAAGGGTTCTCAAACTTTAAGGCTTCTCACCAATGAGCTGGAGAGCTTGTAAAGGATTCCTGGGCCCACCTGCAGAGTTTCTGATTCAGCAAGTTTGGGGAGCGCCCTCCAAGTCTGCATTTCTAACCAGTCCCCGAGTGATGCTGCTGTTTCATGCACTGCACTATGAGTATCACTGCTCTAAGTGTTCTCTGGCCACTTAGCATGCCTCTAGAATTAACATTCTTACATTCGTCAAAACATTTATTGACTTATTGTTAAATTAAATTAGCTTTAAGAACCTTAAATGGATAGTTATCTTTTCGGAACATCTGAAGATGGTATGTAAGGTTTCTATTATTCACCAAAAATAGTTTCTAAACTGAAATTTGAGTTTATGACCAAGGTCAGTTGACTCTAATACATAAAAAGAAGTAGGGCATTGCAACTGTTAACACTGAAATGGAAATTAGGAGACTCATCACTAGTCCTTATTTTGCAACTGAAAGCAAGTTGCTTAACCTTTCTGGACCTCAATTAACCTGTAACCATGAACAGGTCTGGAGCCTAGTTTCCTTAGATAAAAGGAGCAAAGTTTTATTTTACTGGGCAGTGCCAATGGAAAAAAAAAATTATTACTGAGTCCAACATCCCAAGTATTTTAGGATCAATTTATCATATAGAAAATAAAAAATTAGCTCTTAGACACATTAATCATCTAGTTAGATTCTCTGCATAAGTTAAAATGTTTTAGTTTACAACGTCCAGATTATAGTTTGGGAATCAAAGTTAAAATAAATATCTAAAACAAAAATAGCTTACACATTAATCTCATAAAATGGCAAAAAGACAGGTCTTATCTAACACATCTAACTTCCTTCCAAGGATGTGACATAAACTAACATCATTCAGGCAGTAGACATTAAAAAAAGGGAAAAAAACACAATTAAGCTGAAAAATAGAAAACAAAATAATTATGCAGGTACATAATTGTCTAGGTAATTTATTCCACCATTTAGTAAGCATGTGGGACATAGAGAGAAAAAGCAAACTTAAGACTGTCTGCTTACCTAGAAGAAGATAAAGAGACTCGGTGAATTTAGGTATTTCGAGAAATCTCTCTACTTCCCTTGAGGTCAAAGATACTCATTTATTAACACCATAGCTGAAAAACATTATCCTTATTGAGACAGCATTTACTTAAAAAACAATTCAATTTGCCATTGTTTTCACCTGGCAGATACAAAAATGTAAATGAACACTTTTGTGAAAAGTCTCTTAAAATAACTGCTATATGATTAGTAACTAATCTCCTCGATAAATCCCAATTTACTATATAACAGATCTAGTTTTAACCTATTCTGAGTTCCATACTCTGATAATTACCTATATGTAAAATATTATCACTGAACTGCAGGGATAATTTACTATTAGAAATAATTACCTTGTGACCCAAGGTCATCAAGCACTTTCGTATATCTTAGTGTAAGGAGGACAATTTATGCAGTAAATATGACAAATGTAGAAATTGTATCATTATTAAGGAATCAACTAAATGTACCTTAGATAATTAAGAAATTATAGTGTGGTACAAAGCTGAATTATAAATCCCTTAATAGTTTTGAATAAATGATCATATCCTAATGGGTAAAATTAGAATATTAAAGATTATTAGAATGTTCATTTGTTTATTATTAAAAACAATTCCATGAAAGTAGATGGAATTCTTAAATGCTACTGAAAAATAAAATTTTAGTTATCACAATTAATTGAACTCTATTACTCTTTCAACAAATATTTATTGATTATTTATTGTATGCATGGTACTATATATGGAATCTAAGTAAAATATAAAAAATCTGATAACAGGATTCCTTTGTTGTGATTGGTGATGAGAAAAATATATGTGGGTGACATTGAGGCATAGAGCAAAAAAGGAATGTAATGTACTGGATGAAGTGGAAAGATTTCGGGGAAGCTACACATAAAACTGGATAGGAGAAAAATATTTTATACCACAAGAAGGGGTTTGTGTTTTACTGCGGGGACAACTGGAGTTATGGGGATCTCAAGTCTGGAGGGTCAGCATAAAAGCAATTTTAGATATATTAATTTAAGGCAGATTGATCAGAAAGGGGGGTGGGCAAGTCTGGCCCCAGGGAGGTATATGGCTTAGAGTATGGCGCTGGCAGTTAGAATGATTGGAAAATGATGACACTTGCCCAATAATATAGTGTAACAATAATAATAAATAAGGAGAAAGGAAACAGAAACTGATACAAATGGAGAAGTCAGGTGGTAAATTCTGTTTTGAAGAGGAAGATGAAAAGGCAATTTTTTGTTACATTTGGTAAGCTTGAGAGGATGCTTATTATGGAATTTTTTTCACCAACAGTCCATGACCACCACCTCTATTTTCTCCACCAACCATCACCTTCACTATCATCAACACCTCAATCACCACCACCACTTCCACCACTGCCTCTACCTCTACCACATCCACATAAGCAAACAAGAACAACAGCTACTGCATTTACTGAATTCTAACTACCTTACAGGCAACTGTATTAAATGCTTCTTACTTAATCCTCAGTGTTCAATAAAGTGAGGATATTGAATCTGAGGCACAGATATTAGGTAATTTGCCTGGGATCATAAGTTAGTAATTAAAACAGGCAGATTTCAAACCTGAGTAATTCTGATTCCAAAGACCATGATTTTTCCAATATTTGCTACTTCTTTAGCCACACAGTCAATGAATTATAATAACTAAAATACGTGTGCAATGTCTGAGTAACTAGGTGTGGGTAATTGGAGGCAACAAATGTTTGCATTTGATGAAAATAAAAACTGAAGCACTGCCTGGATGCAGATCATAGATTTAGAGACATAAAAGTGAAATTTGAGGGAGTCAGATATAGAGCTATGAAATTTGGGAGTCACTCATTTAGAGCCAGACTTGAATCAATGAGAGGAGATAATTCAGATAAAGAAGTCAGAAGGGCAAAAAAGATTTGAATTTATGAGATAGTACCATAGGACTTAGGCAAAAGGAAGAAAGCAAGTCAGATAGAGAGTAGTAGGAGTAGAACCAGTAGTGTGTCAGAGAAGCTGTCAAAAGGGATCATTTTTTAAAAATCAGCACCCAATAGATTGCCAAGACTACAGTCTTGACAGTTGAACACTAGCAGTTCTCACCTGGGACAAGAGAGAATCACTAGCCACCATGATGTTTTCAGTCATGTTTGCATGACGCCTCCAGAACCATTATAGTATTTTAACCAAATTCCATCCTGCAGACAATGATCACTTACTGGATTTAATTGCTCCTGAATGTTTGCTCATTTCCTCTCTTTGTTCAGTCTAAACTTATCAAACTAGAGTCTTGCACAGAGTGTCCATGTTACCCTACTGTCCAAATCAGGATACATCTGAGAGTGAAAGTTGGTGCTTTATATAATTATGCTGGGAAAAAAGGTGTAATTTGGGATGATTCAGGCAAACCAAGACATAAGATCACCTTTGTCATTTATCTACAAAAGAAACATTTTCCTACACAGTCCAGGTTCTGTAGTCAGGTTACCTCAGCTGAAATCCTGGCTCAGGCACTCTGAAGCTGTGTGTAATAGTAATAATAGCCATACCTATTTGGGAGGGTTAGTGGGAAGAATAAATGAGCTATGCAGACAAAGCACTTAATCTAGTGCTGAGTGCATAATAAAATCCTCAGTAAATGTCAGCTTTTATTTAAGTAATATATTCTTTATGTTCCCAATTGAACATCCTTCCAAGCACTTACAAAAACTGCTGAGAGCGTATGATACAAACAGAATTTAGGAGACAAAATATTTCACCACTAGTCACACTTTCTTGAAAACAAAAAAGTACTCAAAACACATTTTTCCTAACCAAATACATTCTCCAAACAGGAGCCAAGAATAAGCTGTTGAAGACAGAGATTGATAGGAATCAAGTTGCTCTGTTAATATCTGTATTAGAAGGGTCCCGAACATATTAGGGGGTAGATCAACTAGGTCTCCATATTGCTCTGCTTGGAAACTTGTTGGAGAGCTGTTAGGTTGTTGCAAAGGATCCATAAATCCATGTGCCCACTAGGCATTGTCCGTAGACATATATTTAACAAGGCATCAAATTAATCGCCATGCTCTTAGGATTAATAAAAAGCAAATTCATTAAGAGCTTTACTGATTTATTTTTGCTGTCACATTCTTTCTCCATCAATGAATGTTAAAATTTCAACCACTATAATGAGTAGAGTTCTTGGAAGTTGCTGCCCCAAATAGAATGCCAATATTCAAAGATTCTGAGAACCATTTGACTGGAACAAGGCTCAGTAAACTTTTCTTGTAAAAGGCCAGATAGTAAATATTTGGGGGTTTGTAGGTCATATAGTCTCTGTGACAACTACCCAACCCTGCCTTTCTGGTGTGAAAGCAACCAAGGATGATGCATAAATGAATGAGTCTGACTTTGTTTTGATAAAACCTTATTTGTGCACACTGACCTTTGAATTTCAGAAATTTTCACATGTCATGAAATATTCTTTTGATTATTTTCAACCACTTAAAAATGTAAAAAACTGTTCTCAGCTCATGAGCCCTAGAAAAACTGGCAGCAGGCTGGATTGAGCCTGCAGGCTTCAGTTTACTGAGCCCTGAATGAGAGGGTTCACTCAGCCAAGGAGCTCCAACCGTGGAGAAAAGCCCCGTGGTCTACGGTAGAATTATGAAAGTAGGTTAAAAGTCACGGATTAACAGGGAAGTACTGAAAGTCCCAAATGATGTACTTGAAAACTTTTCTAGGTGTTTCTTCCTTTGCCTAAAACATCTGACATGCTACTTTTGGGTATATGTTCTTCTCATGCTTCCCTACCCTTGTATATACAAATTCTAATGTCAAATGTTCCATGTGCTCCCAAACACATGCTGCTTAGAAATGTTAAGGCAGGTTTTAATGTTCTTTCTTAATCTTAGAATTATAATAATTGGCATTAAAAGGAAATTGTACCATTTTTATGATTTTCATGCTAGCTTTTGCATTTATGAAATTTTATTCCCATCACTTTAATATATCTACTGATTTACATAATACCTAACTTATCTACAATGTCTAGTTGAGAATATCCACAAAAAGCTCAGTTAAAAATTCTAACACCTTCAAGATAAGACTTTATAAATATCAAAGAACAGGAAATCTGTTCTGTAATTACTCCTGATATAGGACACGCAGATTGAGACATTATGTTCTCGTAAACTAACAGAATGGATCGTGTCTATTATAGGTGTACTTCTTCTTCATGAAAATGTCCTTTCCATTACTGGAAAAAGGCATTTAATGCAAAAGTAGGCACTGAACAAGCAGGCTCTTGATAAGAAAAAAGGAAACTTTCAGGATAAAAGGCATCCATCACTTGTGGTTTCTTCTTTCAATCCAGAAAATAGTATTTCCATTAAGCATTCTGTTTTTGTTGGGATAGGGATTGCTTGGGGGAAATTTTAAAACTTACTTCATAATTTGTCTCACTAACTTAACTGACATTATAGGCACCCAAGGCTTCTGGAAATATTGCTTAGGTAAAAACACTGCCATCAAAATAGCTGTAAATGAGTTTTCCTGCTTAACAATTACTCTTCGTTTGAGGATAAAGCCATGAGCAAAAGCTTCTCACCTTTTCCTAATTTCGGAATCCACAATAATCTGCCTCTTCTTTTGGGGAGGTGGTGGTGGGAGTTCCTCTTGAGCATGCTTTACAAGGATTTGTTCCCTCGTGGTCACCATAGTTACCGTTTCCATTACAGTTGTCTGTGTTAGTGATGGATGAGTGGTGGTGACAGCCTGTGAAATCTGCAAGAAGTATTGAAACAGAGGTCACACACTGCTTGGAAGACTTCAGTAAAGACTGCTTGGAGTGGTGAAGGAAAATGAGAAACTGTTCCTGTTTGTTGGTAAATTGACCTTCAGATCAAAATAGCACCATATTGAACCCAAATCAAATTGCTTTATCTGACTTAAGTTATGTTGACTGAAACCACAAAAGAAAGTAATCTCAAAACCAAAAGTAAACTAGCGCCTCTCCAATTTATTGGTCAAGCTATGGGAAATAAATGGGGTAGAGGAAAACTGAGGGTGTCATTCTGTCATTTAATTAAACATGCTGTTTAAAGTGTTTACAACACTAATGTAAATTTTGCTCAGGTATGCCAGCACTAATTCCATTGCCTGGCACATTGTATATGTTTATTAAATAGTGCACTGAATGCATCTTTGGTTTTCATAAATATATTTATACTCTATAAATTTTTAGACAAAATTCTTTGAACTGTGTAATTAATGAGTTTTTAATCAAATAAGTGATATGCCCTTTAAACGTACAATAAAAGATTAATATAAAATGCCTATTAGTCCAGAAATACATTTAAGCTGAATGTTATTCGAATGTTAAAAAGCACGCTACACTTGTTTGATTTAAATTAGTCAATCTGTTAAAATATTTGAGTATCCAAAGTTAGCATTCAATTCTTCTTGGTTTAGAATCACACTAACTTTGTGTTCAGACTTTACAAAGATTTTTTTTTTTAGACATAGATCATCACTCTTTGAAATGATACGATTTGTGACCCAAGTCGTGAGTGGCCATTCCCTCAGTACACAGGCATTACCAGACAGACAAGTCACAAAACGATGAGACATCCTCTTGCCTTAACCACCAATTCTGTCTCACAGTCCTCCAGTTATTAAGACTAAAAAGTTACCTCTTGTGATGTTAATCATTACTCTTCCAGTAAGCCAAATTTTTCAGAAGATCTATTTCCATGGAGACCAAAACAGGCCTGCTTCGGATCCACTTATACATAATAAAAATACACATAGTCAACGATCTGGTTGGGACCAAGATTAGTTTTACTGATTTTCCTGAATTTGCCAAGAGATAAGAAAGAGGTTTGAGGGAACCTCCCTGCCTCACACATGATGACCAATTCCCTCAATGGGAAGAAAGCAGGGAAGCCTCATGATCTTCTGATTTCAGCTTCCAAACAGGAATTGACATGTAGTAATGAAATCCTTTGTCATGGTGTCTTATGTAAAAATTGCTTTCGACAAATAAATTTTGAAGGTGCTACCCTTTGTGCAAGCCACATCTTTACATATGCCAAGGCCTTAGGGACTTCCATTTAGGTAGCCTAAATAGTTTAAAAAAAAAAACATTAAGAGATACCAAGTTTCTACATGTGTCAAGCACAGGTTTTATCTTCTCTAAGATCTCCATAGATTCATTATTCAGAATGAAGCACTGAGCTTCAAACTATAATTATATAGTCCATTGACAAGTTATGCCAAAATGAAAGCAGAAGGTAACATAGTTTTTAAAAATGCTTAAGATATAACCTCAAACCTAACTGAACTCAACACAAAATGACAATTACATGATAAAATTAATTCTACCTTTAACCAAAAGGAACACAGAGTTTTTAAGTAGGATTCCAAGAGCATTTAATTTTTTCAGAGTAACATTTTTTTTAACCATGGGCAAACTGTTTTTGCATACAATCAGGGCTTGAAGAAAATATTGTTCAGGTGGAAAATTTCTACTTTTATATGTGCAGGCACCAGAATGCAGAGATTCTGAAAATACAAAGCTATTTTTTTGCAGTTATATCTAATGTTATGGAATATTTGTGCTACTGAATATTTGGCTGTGAAATTAATTTTTTAAATGTTATAATATCTTCTAACTGATACTTATTATGAAATTGGATAGCTGTGCCCACGGAAGGTAAAGAGAAATGGCAACATTATATACTATGAAAAGACATTTAAGAATATAGCAAACCTCATAAGAAAGAAAAAATAATATTTTTTAATAAAATAATAGATGTGGATCTGTAATTGTTCTATACTATAATCATCACTATACTGTATTTGAAACTACTACTTCGTTTCCTTTGGGATACAGAAATAAGAAAACATCTGTGCATTGACCCTGTAAATATAGGGTATAATTCATTATATATAACAAATTAATAATTACTTTCAAAACCTACTCCAGAATAAAAAACAATTGGTCATGTACTAAATTTCCCCATCGCTTTTAGTTATTGACTGTAAACACTTAATTATCTGTTAGAATCATTAAAAATATAGACAGGAAGGGATTATGGAGGTCACTGAGTATAACCTCTTCCTTACTACAGGATTCACTACTTCCAGAAGCAGACAACTCCTTCCTGAGTATGGCATCAAATTTTCCCATTGGCAAAGATCTTTACACCTAGTGGAAGGCTGCATTATTATGACTTCATTCATATAAAATTTGTTTTGGGAATTCCCTGGCGGTCCAGCGGTTAGGACTCTGTGCTTCCACTGCAGGGAGCATGGGTTCAATCCCTTGTCTGGGAACTAAGATCCCACAAGCTGTGCTGCGTGGCCTGAATAAATAAATAAATAAAATTTGTTTTGAACCCTGAAACAACAAAGAGTAAGGTGAGTATTGTTTCCACCTGACAGTCTTAAAGGTCTGAAGCTTGATAATCATGACTCTAATAAATCTTATTTCCAAGCTCTATAATACCAGCTACTTGCTAGAACTAGATTTAATCGGGTGCTCCAAAACCTAGATTTTCTGACTTTGGACATCATATTCAATTAAAGCAATCTAAAACTGCATAAGTTATTCAGCAGCTGAATCATAATGTTTCAATTAAATTCTAACATCTATTCAATATGTGTCACTACAGGACACCCAGAAACAAATACAATGGAATCTCTATTTTTAGAGATCTCACAGTATAGTAGTGAAGGTGACAACCACACAAATAATTGTGAGACAAGATGAGTTCCATATGAAAAATACAAGTATGGAAAATAACTGCATGTAAATGTCTTCACGAAAACAAAATAGATTTGTTTTTAAATACTAGCCCCTTGATCTGTCAGTTAACTAGCCAGTAAAAATGGAAAAGAATTATTTGTCTTTAGGTTTGGAAGCTAGTTCCCCTTACAGTGATTAAAAGTGGCGGTCTCTGAGCCAGGCTCCACAGTTCTCAAACAACAGGTCCACAGTTCACATCCTGTAACATTTGAGGCAGACTGGTTACTCTCTCAGAGCTTTGATTTCTTTTCTTCATATGTAAAACAGTAATGATAATACATCTCTCACAAGGGTGTTGTAAACAAGGCCTGCTTCATGGGTGTGCAACTTACGTAGTCACCCAGGTCCCCTCACTCAAAAGGATCTCATTCTTGGTTTCATGCTCTGCTGTCACCCTCTTGAATTTCTTAACAATTTTTGTAAAGAATCCCTGCATATTCATTCTGCACTGAGCCTCGCAAAATATGTACCCTGTCCTGGAAGCAAGAAGTAAATTACATAATGTTTGAACACAATAAGTACTCTCTTGCTACATATTAGTAATAACCACTAAAAAGTCCAGAGAAAATTCAGGAATTTTTCTAAACCGAACCTTCTTTACTTATAAAGTGATATACGTTAATTTCCAAAATTTACATTTTTCCCATTGTGAGAAAACCTGGAAGAGCACTTGCCCAGTATCTTGATAGTTCTAGGGTGAACATCTTCTTGCATTAAGGTTGTATAATTTGGGTAGGTCTAGAAAAAACATACTATTTTCAAACAATGAAAATCTTTCTTACCATTTTCTCTTCCATTTGTTTAAAAATGCACATTTTGAAAAGGAGCTACATGTACATTCAAGTATATTTAAAGAATGTAAAAGAGCATATAACAAAAGGAAACATTTCTTTTCCAGCACTGTGTCCAGTTTCTCATGGGCAACTAGTTATATTTACCACCTGTTCTTATATTTTATTTTTTATTTTATTTTATTTTTTTGCAGTACGCGGTCCTCTCACCGTTGTGGCCTCTCCCGTTGCGGAGCACAGGCTCCAGACGCGCAGGCTCAGCGGCCATGGCTCACGGGCCCAGCTGCTCCGTAGCATGTGGGATCTTCCCGGACCAGGGCACGAACCCGTGTCCCCTGCATCGGCAGACGGACTCTCAACCACTGCGCCACCAGGGAAGCCCTGTTCTTATATTTTAAAGTAACCTTGTGCTGTTATCTTTCTTTCAGTTTGGCCCATATTCTTAACTGCACCACTTAATTATTTAAATAGTCTTGACTTTGTAAGTTTTGATGTTAGAGATTTCTACTGGTATTGTGAGATACTATTTGAACATTTAAAAAAAACTTACTAAAAGAGATTCAAATTATAAAAAAATTAGTTACCTAATTTATCTTATTATAATTATTATTAAAATACTTATACTTGTAATAATAGCTACCAGTCATGGAGCTCTCTGCACATTCCAGGCATTATGCTAGGTGCTTTGCATCCCTTATCTTATTTAAAATACTCAAAATAGTATCTGCAGTAAAAGCTTAATAACTGGTGGCTATCATTACCTAACAATGGCCCTAAGAATAAGTACTAAGTTTATTCCCATTTTATAGATGAGAGGTAAAAATTTCAGGCAGGTTGACAAGTGTGGATTGAAGTTTCTCGTTGTGTTCTTTATACATACAGAACTTTAGAGTGATCACTGATTTTTAATGGGCATAGAGAGGCTGCAGTTCTACAGTTTAAAACATACTGCATAATCATAGCAACAGTTTTAGCTGATAACTGATAGCCAGGCTTAAAACTATCTCCACAGGCATGGTAGCACAAGGCACAAATACCTGATGATGGTGTGAGGATTCACAATTCTAAGCAACAGAAAGGATTTATATGTTGAACTTTATGAGAAACCTGGGGTAAAAGATCAGGTGCTCACAAAGGAAGCTGGGTTATTAATCAAAAGGCTAAAAAATGTTCTATCTCATGAACAAATGCCAAGGAATTAACACAGCTAGGTGTAGCATACAAGGAGTGCCCAAGTTCATGAGAGTGGCTTGGTAACTAAACTGTAATATCAATTACTGCCCTGTTTTGATACTGATATTAAGGCAATATAACTTCTTGAATAGATACTGATATTAGAATCATAAGCACAGAGTCAATATTCAAAAGATATCATAAAAGAAGTCATTCTCCTATTTGAAATAAAATATTACATGATAGTTAAGAAGGTTTATTCCGTAAAACTCTCTCTTTAATTTTATGTATTTTGCCCCTCACTTCAAATTCTCTTTTGTACACATTGTCAGAAAAAAGAGATACATGTTGGCTTCAGGATACATACACAGAATTTGAGCAACTGTGTGAATTAGCCACATCTGCAAAAATTCAAGAAGCAATGAAATGTATTTTTTCTGATCCACGTGACCTTCCTCTACACACCATCTGGCAGGAAGTAATGGAACACTTTCTTTAACTAGGGATGCAGATTATTAAGCATACAGAAAAAATTTGGATTTTTCTTGCTGTGTTATTTCATTTATTGTCAACAAACAACAGATTTACCATATAGATGCTGAGCATTTTATCTTAATAGTATTTTAATTACATACTCATGATGAGTGAAATGTAACTATTTCAGAAGCCAGTCTTCTTCTAATAGGAAGAGAATTTCATTTTTATTATCATCTTCCACCTGACTCTGAGATTTATACAATGGAGATAGTTGGAATCTCTTCATTAATTACTCCAGAGTTTTATATAAAATTTCAAGAAAAGAGAAACACATCATAAACATTTAGAACTGGAAAGACACTACAGAGATCTTCCTAGACCAAATTTTTCATTTTATAAATAAGGAATGAGTGGTTCCAACAGTTAATTCAGCTCTTGTCTCTTAAATTTTCAGTGCCTACAACATTTTATGTTGTTGTCGATAAATGAATTTACAACATAAAACCAATTGCACTGATGCACACAAGGCCTGTTCTCAAACATCTACTTTAGCTGAAGGTAGCAAAAGAGTACAGTTAATTCCCAAGGTTATTTGAGCTATAACTTGGAAATTTTCTAATAAAACCTTTAACCTAAGCAATTAACCAAAAGATGCTCTAAAATTCAAGATAGTTAGTCCATGAATTAACAAAGATAAAAACCTAAAATAAATGAGGAAATTTTATTTTAATTATGGGTTTTATAAAACCATTGTTTTTTAATTGGCAGCAGACTGATTAGACTTGGAGAGATTTCAGGAACCACTGAAAAGGGTTGTCAACTGAAAGGCCTTAGAGTATTTTTAATTAAAATCATTGGCAAAAAGATGAGAGGCAAACCAATTGTAACTACATTTCATGTATCAAGAGGTCTACAAAATAATGCTCTGAGAATGGGCACAGTCAGAATGTGCATGTAAAATATTTTATGGAGAGTAAAAACAGGGATCTCTAAAATATGAGAATGAACTCTGAAAAGAAAGGCAAACATAGAAATTTTCATCTTAATGCTTTTGCATCTATTTGCATTTCTGGTATTATGAAAAACACTAGCTTATTATCTTCAACCATGTTTTTACATTACTTACATGTCTGGCAGGAGTTTTAAAACTCTCAAAAGGACATAAATAATGTAGAACAGATATATCCATACATAATGATCACTTTCTTTATTTGGGAATCCATGAGTACAGACACAGACACACACAGCATAAGCATGTACGCTCATGTTCAAGGAGAGGGGAATTCTGAGAATATTAATTTTATCTTTAAGATATTTGTGCTCATAGTTCACAACACTGCAAAAATGGTCATTAGGAATATAGCAAAATATTGATAAAATGGGAATAAGAGCTATGAACTTGCACAAGTCATAGAATGTTCCTTATTTCTGGCAAAGAAGATAATTTAGTCTGTTTAAAAAACTCACAAGGCTACAGAACTTCTGGACTTATCTAGATAGATATATTCTTACATCTAAACTCATGCTGCCAAGTCTAACATAAATTACCATAATAAATTATAAAGCGAATAATATCCCCTTTCCATAGTATACCATGATTTCAGTTAAATGTGAAAAATAATATTTCAAATCATTTAAAGTATTAACTATAATGAATTTCTGACTATCGTATTCCCTAATTACAATCAAAATATAAATATGTCCACCAGGGGCACAGCATTTAGGAAAAAATAGCTGAGTAAATTTCAATGAGCACGTTTATAAAAAGTTTGGAGGAAACATAGGGTCATTCGAGTATTTAAATAAGTCAATTCAAGGTGTATTTCATTTGCTCTCTTTTCTCATTTTAAGCATCCACAGAGCAAATGTTATTATTCTTTTTAACTTTTGGAAACAGAAAGTATTTCCATTTTCTTAGGCTGCCTTCTCATCAACTTCAGCATCTTCAGCTTGTGTCCAGGTATTATTCAAGCCAAACCTGACTCTGAAATGCAACAGAGCAGCCCTCATAGTTGATTTTTTTCATGTTTTGATCTCTTGCCATGCTACTGTTTCATAAGGTCAAAATCCCTCAAAGCCTTGACCTGAATAGCAGTCAAAATTTCAGGCACATGATGAGCACACGAGCACGATCGGATGCCTTGTCATCTCAGTCACAATTCCAGCACCCTACTGGATTTTAACCATTACCAGAAATTCGCTCATTCTTTATACCAATCATTTAAAAGGATTTTTAAAAGACTGAGTATATTGTGTCATTAATGTGACTATTTTTCCCCCACAAACATGCTGGAATATATGCATACAAGTGAGCTTTGTTCTTTAAAGTCACAACCTTACCCTCAACATTCTTGGAATTCTTATGCAATTTTGATTAAGTTCAATGTGACACGTAAGAAAGAAAATCACTTTTCTTTTTTACTTACAATATACTATTTCTTTTTTCCCTCTATCTCATTTTAATTCCTCTTTCCCTGGGTAGCTTCCTAAGAGCCCCCCACTCCCAAGCAATGATTTGGATTGGGCCTATGATAGTGCATTTTTGGAAAAAACCAAGGAGTGAAAAGTGAGACATGAGCTTAAGAAAGGCTCAAGCTTAGTGTCCTAGGAAGCAACTTGATAATATAACTCCATTTATCTGCTTCTGGTCTGGTATAAGAGTGTATAATGGTTTAAAAATAAATTTTAAAAAGATCATAGTGAACTTACAACAAGCTGCCCAGACTCACTGAACAGAATGCCTTGCATATCAGGAGAACCTTTTTTTTCTTTCTCAAAATGCTTTCATGTCTATGGTTTTATTTTACCCTCATCAAACCCCAGTGAGCAAGTAGAGCAGATATATGTTATATGTTGGAAATCATTATATAAAGAATTACACAAACCAAGGGCTTCCCTGGTGGCGCAGTGGTTGAGAGTCCGCCTGCCGATGCAGGGGACGCGGGTTCGTGCCTCGGTCCGGGAAGATCCCACATGCCGCGGAATGGCTGGGCCCGTGAGCCATGGCCGCTGAGCCTGCGCGTCAGGAGCCTGTGCTCCGCAACGGGAGAGGCCACAACAGTGAGAGGC
>NW_006784469.1:373066-377213 GCF_000442215.2 Lipotes vexillifer | reverse complement strand
ACAAAAAAAAAAAAAAAAAAAAAAAAAAAAAAAAAAAAGACTTACACAAACCAAAGTTAGTACTGTTTTATCACAGATTTCATAAAGTTCAAAAATAGGAGGTTAAGTAAGTTGCCCTAGGTGGTAGTCTCATAACTTTTAAGCCATTAAAAAATAAGGTTTCTATTTTATTTTTTAACCAACTAAAATAATCAAATAAGTAAGATTTTAATGAGATGCACAAGTCTCATTCCACAGAATGAGCATATTTAAATACTAGCAATATACTGCTAGGAAATACTATCAATATATTGCTAGGAAGGTCTCCGTTCTTCCCATTTCAGGAAGCACTGAGGAACACCAGAATGTGGGGACTGGCACATATGTCACTGTCTTACTAATTCAATGTTTTAAAAAAATATGTTCTGCAGACTTTATCAAAGGCTGCATGCAGATTACTAGCCTACTGAATGAGATTTTCTGAGCACAAAATCTAGGACTATGCATTTGAATCAGTTTCCCAGGTAACTATTATGCAGACTCAAGTTTGGAAAACCACTGCCAAGAGGGCAAGTGAACCAGAACGCAACCTTTTGTTAACCCCATTACACCTCTGTGAATACATCCCCTTAAAGGGACAAATTTCAAAATATCTTCATCAAATAATGCCAGTGCTTCTTAACATGGTAACTGAGTATTTTACAGCACCAATAATCTATGGAACCAGTGGGTATATATTGGAATGATATCACTGATGGTTTAAAAAGTATAACACTTTCTAATGTCTCACATATTTGTTACACAAATGCCAATGATCATGCAAAGTAACCAAGGCCAGATTACATATAATAAGAAGAATCATGATCTGGTGGTAAAATCACTATTATATCAAGTAATTGCCAAAAATATAGTCAATAGAATTTTTATTATTGCCCAATGACTGTAAGAGAAATTACTGCAATTGATACTCTAAGTTTTAAATTTTAAATATGAATTTGGTTTTTAAAAAAAGACTGAACTGTGATTGAAAATCATATATGTTGGCTGATCATATTTTCTTAAATTATATTCTTGGAAGCAATACTTCAAACTTCATTTCTTCATCTTTCAACAAACATTTCCTAAGTGCCACTTATCAGATGCCAAGTATCAAAAAACAAATTCCCTGTACTGTCTCACAAGAGAGGAGATATATGCCTAAAGCTACTGAATGTGGCTTTAATAGAGGTGTGTGCCTGGTACATTGAACTATGATCTGTGACCAATTAGTAAAAGCTTCTATAATGCAAAACAATATGGCAGAATGTATTAAACACTATTAAACATAATGTTAATATTCTGAATGACTGCCCATGATTCCACCATCTAATAACCATATCAGATAATAAAAGTTTCTAGTTTAAAAATATCACATTAAAAAAAATTATTAAAACTTTTACAATTCTTAGCATAAAAACACATGACACTACAAGTAAAACATAGATGCTTTCCTTATCTACAGCCTATATGTGTTAGTATAACTAAGCTGCATGATTTTATGAATCAACAGTCTATGGCAGAAAATCCACTGATTATAAACTCACTTGCACTAATTAAGAGGTCTTCAGTGAAATCAAAGGACCTGGGCCCTAGTCCTGCTCTTATCACTGACTTTCCTTGGACAATTCACTTTTCCTCCCTAAACTTCATTTTCTCATACGTAAAATGTAGAGGTCAATTAATAGCCCTCATCATTCCAGGGATCATTCCAGTGTGATGACACAGTTCCCTAGCATTTTGTCTGACTGCTCTGAGTCACTCAGATCCTCATTCCCATTGAATTGGAGGGGATTACACTCTAAGGCAGTAGCTAGTTCAGTCCACTAGCACTCACTCCTCCACTTCTACCACATTCTCCAACGTCAAGGCAACCAAGAGAGCCATGTTGTTATTCAACTGAATACTTAGCAAGGACTAATCTAGTGACACCCTTTGCAGGGTTACAGTACCACTCTCTTATTGCAGATTTCAAAAATCTCAAGGATAATTTACTGTAGGTTAATTATTATCACTAACCTGTGCTGAACTCTTTTCAAGTTTTTGGACTAAATTATCCCAGCGCTGGGCAAAGTTGTCCAGCCATGCTTCCATCTTTTGGGCTACCAATGTATTTTTCAGTGTTGAAAGAAGATCTTGGTTGAGTGAGCAGAGTTTGTCCATGGTTTGCTTTTTCTTTTCTAGATCGGTTTTTAAAACCTGTTAAAACAAGGAAGAACACAGACTAAGCCTAGGTTACATTTTATGAAACACTATAGTTCAATTTGCTTTTGCATGCACTTTCTCATTTGTATAGATATGGAAAGATTATAATTGTGCCTGCAAAAGATCGAGAGTTCATAAAAATATAAGTAGAAAATTGTAATCCAAATAATGTTCCGTTGAAGAGAAATAAAAGTCAGATGTAGAATAAACACCTCGTTGAGGCACTTACGAACTACCTAAACATTTCTGAAGAACTGCCAAGTAAAAATGTAGCATTGCTTCAAAAGGCAAAACAGAGATCAACATATGGAAATTACTTTTTTTTTTTTTTTTTTTTTGCGGTACGCGGGCCTCTCACTGCTGTGGCCTCTCCCGTTGCGGAGCACAGGCTCTGGATGCGCAGGCTCAGCGGCCATGGCTCACGGGCCCAGCCGCTCCGTGGCATGTGGGATCTTCCCAGACCGGGGCAAGAACCCGTGTCCCCTGCATCGGCAGGCGGACTCTCAACCACTGCGCCACCAGGGAAGCCCTGGAAATTACTTTTTAACATTTGGAGGTTTTCTAAAGTGAAAGGCATGGCTCTTGGATGTTAATGAATTTCTTTAAAATTTCTGGTAGAATTCAAATAAAATATCACATGCCAGGAGTACTGAAGAAAAGATGGTGAATTGAGAAGATGAGCATGGCTAAGGGGCCTTCCCAATCTGAAATGCTGTGATTATCTGAATAAATTTGCAATATTATTTATTTCTATGGTTTTTACATTCTTTTCATTATTTGGATACAAAAACCTTGTTATTGAGTTTACTGACTTTTTCATTTTTTAGCATCTGTTATTAACTTTCAGCTATTTGAGTAATTATCTTCTAAAGCTAATTTTAGAGCCCATTAAGTAACAGAACTAAGTAATTGAGTATAACACAAATCCTTTGGAATCACTTTGCCTGTTTACTAAATGCTTGTGTTTTATGAAGTATTTTTATACCATTCATATTTCCAAAGTTCCTGGAAGCTATGGAGGGTTACGCATGCCATTTGGTTGACAGAGAATGAATAAACAAAGTGGCTTGTGTGAAATCAGTAGATCAGGGCAGCTTATTCTTTCATTTTATCCATTAAGGTCAACCTATGCTTTGGGAAATCCCATTTCCATCTCCCAAATGCTAGTCCCTGATGTAATTCGTAAACATAGAGTAAGAAGAAAGAAAGGAGAGAATAATTTTATGGCCCCTTTACAATCCCCTCTTTTTGGCAGTAGCAAGTACAACAAACATAAACTAAGCTGTGAGACCTGTCATTCCAAAATAAATGCAAATTTATTTAAGTACAACTAACATTGCACATGGCAAAGAAATGAGTATGAAACAGATGTCCCAACTGCTCATGAACCGAAGTGTCATAGACAGAGAGAAATCAACACACACACCCCTTCCCACCCCACCCCCACCCTCCGCTCAAAGGACACTTTATGTAGTTCATTTTGGCATGCCACCTGCATTGATAGCTCTTAACTGCAGACTGCTCCATTGTCTCCTTCAATTAGTTCATCCTTTTCTCAGAATCTATTTCACCTGGTGCTCTTTATATTGCAGTCGTACTGGACGCCGTTTGTAGGGAATAAAAGCAAGTTTTGAAATGAATTTCTAGTTTCTCCTCAGTAATTGTTTTTTCACTATTTTTTCTAAGTCTGAAAGAATGCAATAGACCAAAATATGAATTAAGATATATAAGCTGAATCTGAAGAAGGGGAAACCATTTGTGTTGGAAATTTATGGGTAGTCTTATGTTACCTAAAAAGATTTTCTTAGATGATCTATAAAAGTAATTGGGGGCCTCCCTGGTGGCGTAGTGGTTGAGAGTCCGCCTGCCGATGCAGGGGATACGGGTTCTTGCCCCGGTCCGGGAAGATCCCACATGCCGCGGAGCG
>NW_006784469.1:363134-373025 GCF_000442215.2 Lipotes vexillifer | reverse complement strand
CAGAGAGGGGAGAGAACCAAACCCAAAAAAAAAAAAAAAAAAAAAAAAAAAAAAAAAAAAGTAATTGGATACCCAAAGAGATTTAGTGGAAAATGAAACGAAGCCTCCTGTGTTAACATTAAACCAAATGAAGAAGCACTTAGCGGGTTGTGGGGGGGATGAATTGGGAGATTGGGATTGACATATATACACTACTATGTGTATTGACATATATACACTACACTACTATGTATAAAATAGATAACTAATAAGAACCTGCTGTATAAAAAATAAATAAAATAAAATTCAAAACAAAAAGAAGCACTTAGTGAACATAACAAAAATAAAGGGGAAATTCGCCATTAAGGAATACAATTAGGGAAAATAACTCAAGGTAAAATAAAAACAGTATTATAAAACTTTGGAATTATCAAATCAATATATTTTTACCTAAATCTGTATGACAAAAACACTGTACTAACCAAGGCTTCTATCTAGTAAATTCTAGATCTGTGTTTGTCAAATGGTGATGGCAGGATAGTAGTTCTACCTCAGTTTGTTTCCCCTTGTGGGCTCTGGGCCAACCTCTCTCTCCCAATCTTTCTTCCTCTTATAATCTCCCAGTTCCTGAAGTACTCTCCCACCATAACTAAGAGAGGGAGAAAACAGGAAATCCATGGTGGTGCCAGATACACTGCAACATAGTAATGAATTGCCTTCTCCCATCTATCCTTGGAGAGCAATTATTTTAAGCTTGGATTTTGTGTGTGTATATCAAATAATTATGATTTAATTGTTACTAATATTTAGAGTATAAAAAAAGATGTCTTTCTGCATATCAAGAATTGATTACAGATCTTTGACTGCCAGAGAACTAGAGAGTTCCAGAAAACTCAGGAGGCAAAAAGAAGGTCTAGAAAACATGTACAAGGCACAGGTCAGCTAGGATTTTAAAAGAAGAAATATAATTTATTTTCATAGAAGTGAGGCACCTGGACATACCTCCCAAGGTAATCAGGAAAGTACAGCCAATAAATCAGATTGGACAACAGTAGAAATGGGCAAGAAACAGATAAGCTGCTCAAGAAGACAGAATAAACATGTTCTATCTGGTCAAGGTTAGATGATTTGAAGTGAAAAGAGAATGTATACTTGCAAAAGGCCCAGAAAGTCTTCACCCTATTCTCATCAGACGTATGCTTCAGAGAGTAATGCCAAGACAATTTCTCTTAAGCTGGCAAAACTGAATTCTGTACCTATTTTATGTGTAGTTATTTGTCCATATGTAAGAAGTACTGCAATTCTTTCTAATCACCTGTTGCTGTATTTAGGTAGAATGATCCACTGTGGGGGCTTCTCAACTTGAGGGAATGTCAGAATCACTAGGAAGGCTTGTTAACTGGCAGATTGCTGGGCCCTACACTTCCAGAGTTTCTGAATCAGTAGGTCTGGGATGGGGCCTAAGAATTTGCATTTCTAACAAATTCCCAAGTGATGCTGCTAGTCTAAGGACCACACTTCGAGAACCACTGATACTATCTGGATGAATTCTTTGAGGGTGATCACAGGAGATGAGGTCAAGGTAGCAAGTCCTGGTGAAACAGCACTGTCAACAGGGACTTGCCAAGCTCCCATAAGCACTCTGTCCCTGCCATCTGATCTCACAGACACTTGATAGTGACCTAATTCCACAGTACTCCTGCAGCCCCTGCACACCATCCTCTCTTTTGTCAAGTTTCCCAGAGTTGTCCTTCCCTGGCAGACGCCACGAATCCTCACAGCAACAGTACTCTTCCCCAGGAACATATTTTTTGTAGGTTTGGGTCTCCCCATGATAACCTACTTGATTCTACAAGTCTTAGAATTCACCTCAGTTTCTTCTGTCCTTTTCTTTTTATTCTTTACACCAAATAAAACCTCAATTTTGATGATAGAAAAATAATAGACTGACATGATTTGGACAAAATGAGGTATCAGGAGGAATGAAATACGTGACTCCTCACCTCCCACCTCAAATGAAAAGTAGGAGAAAATCCCATGGGTTGTTAGTGATAATATTTCAAAACAAATTACACTGACTGTAAATACAAGAGAGTTTTAGCACACTGTATATATACCTAGGTATGTAGTAGGAAATGGTGACAGATGGTACCTGTTTTGGGTCTCAGATTGTGACATATTTTAATGAACATTAAATTCTTATTCACTGCCTGAGTCAGCAGGGGAATTTTACCTCAAATTCTAGACCAGCTGTCAGGTTTTGTTAATTGGTTTAAACTATCAAATGGTAAGACTTATACAAAACATATTTTCATTTTGTTCACAAGTAAGGTGACAGAATTGGAATTTTAATCATATTCGAAAATTACTAAGACTTTGCTAAGAGAGCATTTTCATGAAACTAAACCATGATTTGCTGATTATAGGCACTAATTTTTATTTTTTTTTTTGCGGTACGCGGGCCTCTGACTGTTGTGGCTTCTCCCATTGCGGAGCACAGGCTCCGGACGCACAGGCTCAGCAGCCGTGGCTCACGGGCCTACCGCTCCACGGCATGTGGGATCCTCCCGGACCGAGGCACGAACCCGTGTCCCCTGCATCGGCAGGCGGACTCTCAACCACTGGGCCACCAGGGAAGCCCTAGTAACGACTTTTACTTACAAAAATGTCAACACAGTAGCACATGATTGTTTGAAACAAATTTTTTCAACTGCAGTTATTTTCTGTCAAGGAATCAAATGTGATGAGGAGTTCTGAAATAGCTTAAAAGTCTTGGACATGGGTCTAGATATCTTGGTGCTCATTTTAACTCTGCCACTAATCTTCTGTGATACTGTATCTGTGCCATGTGGTTTCTCCTGAGCCTCAATTTCCTCTTCTAATATAACCTAGTCTGTCTCCTCGTTTTCATGCCCACTGCTCCTTAGTTCAGTTCTTCTAATTGGCCTACTTACTACTAAAAGTCTTACTACCAAAGAGCATTCCAAAAATGTAAACATGATTGTTATTCAACTCCCAATGGCTCCCCACTAGTTGAAGAACAAAATTACAAATGTGATCACTGATATTTTTGCACTGTTTGAAACATAGATTACTTTCCAAATCTGTCTTTAGCAGTCACATCACTCAAAAAAACATACCTTCTGTGAGGAATGATTTCCTATCAACAATAAGCTAGCGTGTAATAACAATGAATCTATCTTAAATTAAAAGCCTATACAGGGGGAGGAGCTTCAAGATGGCAGAAGAGTAAGACATGGAGATCAACTTCCTCTCCACAAATACATCAGAAATACATCTACATGCGGAATGACTCCTACAGAACACCTAAAGAATGCTGGCAGAAGACCTCAGACCTCCCAAGAGGCAAGAAACTCCCCACGTACCTGGGTAGGGCAAAAGAAAAAAGAATAAACAGAGACAAAAGAATAGGGCCGGGACCTGCACCAGTGGGAGGGAGCTGTGAAGCAGGAAAGCTTTTCACACACTAGGAAGCCCCTTTGCGGGCGGAGACTGCAGGTGGCGGAGGGGGAAAGCTTCGGAGCCGCGGAGGAGAGAACAGCAACAGGGGTGCGGGGGGCAGAGCGGAGAGATTCCCGCACAGAGGTTCGCTGCCGACCGGCACTCACCAGCCCGAGAGGCTTGTCTGCTCACCCGCCGGGGCGGGTGGGGGCTGGGAGCTGAGGCTCGGGCTTCGGAGGTCAGATCCCAGGGAGAGGACTGGGGTTGGCTGCGTGAACACAGCCTGAAGGGGCTAGTGCGCCACGGCTAGCCGGGAAGGAGTCCGGGAAAAAGTCTGGAGCTGCCGAAGAGGCCAGAGACTTTTTCTTCCCTCTTTGTTTCCTGGTGCACGAGGAGAGGGGATTCAGAGCGCCGCTTAAAGGAGCTCCAGAGACAGGCGCGAGCCATGGCTAAAAGCGCGGACCCCAGAGACGGGCATGAGACGCTAAGGCCGCTGCTGCCGCCACCAAGAAGCCTCTGTGCAAGCACAGGTCACTCCCCACACCTCCCCTCCCGGGAGCCTGTGCAGCCCACCACTGCCAGGATCCCGTGATCCAGGGACAACTTCCCCGGGAGAACACACGGCGCGCCTCAGGCTGGTGCAATGTCCAGCTGGCCTCTGCAGCCGTAGTCTCGCCACGCATCTGTACCCCTCCCTCCCCCCAGCCTGAGTGACCCAGAGCCTTCGAATCATCTGCTCCTTTAACCCCGTCCTGTGTGAGCAAAGAAGAGACGCCCTCAGCTGAGTCCAAATTCAAAGCTGAACACCTGGAGCTGTGCGAACAAAGAAAAGAAAGGGAAATCTCTCCAGTAGCCTCAGGAAAAGTGGATTAAATCTCCACAATCAACTTGATGTACCCTGCATCTGTGGAATACCTGAATAGACAACGAATCATCCCAAACTGAGGAGGCGGACTTTCGGAGAAACGACATAAATATATTTTTCCCTTTTTCTCTTTTTCTAAGTGTGTATGTGTATGCTTCTCTGTGTGATTTTTTCTGTATACCTTTGCTTTTACCATTTGTCCTAGGGTGCTGTCTGTCCATTTTTTTTCATTACTTAAAAAAATTTTTTTGCTTAATAATTATTTTAATAACTTTATATTATTTTATTATACTTAATTTTATCTTCTTCTGTCTTTCTTTTTTTTCTCCCTTTTATTCTGAGCCATGTGGAGGACAGGCTCTTGGTGCTCCAGCCAGGTGTCAGGGCTGTGCCACTGAGGTAGGAGAGCCAAGTTCAGGACACTGGTCTATTAGAGACCTCCCAGCTCCACTTAATATCAAACGGCGAAAATCTCCCAGAGATCTCCATCTCAATGCCATGACCCAGCTCCACTCAACGACCAGCAAGCTACAGTGCTGGACACCCTATGCCAAACAACTAGCAAGACAGGAACACAACCCCACCCATTAGCAGAGAGGCTGCCTAAAATCATAATAAGTCCACAGACACCCCAAACCCCACCACCAGACGTGGACCTGCCCACCAGAAAGACAAGATCCAGGCTCATCCACCAGAACACAGGCACTAGTCCCCTCCACCAGGAAGCCTACAAACCCACAGAACCAACCTTAGCCACTGGGGACAGACACCAAAAAAAAAAAAAAGAAACTACGAACCTGCAGCCTGTGAAAAGGAGACGGCAAACACAGTAAGTTAAGAAAAATGAGAAGACAGAAAAACACACAGCCGATGAAGGAGCAAGGTAAAAACCACCAGACCTAACAAATGAAGAGGAAATAGACAGTCTACCTGAAAAAGAAACCAGAATAATAATAGTAAAGATGATCGAAAATCTTGGAAATAGAATGGAGAAAATACAAGAAATGTTAACAAGGACCCAGAAGAACTAAAGAGCAAACAGAGATGAACAACACAATAAAGGAAATAAAGATTCTCTAGAAGGGATCAATAGCAGAATAACTGAGGCATAAGAATGGAAAAGTGACCTGGAAGATAGTGCAAATAACTACTGCAGAGCTAAATAAAGAAAAAAGAAGGAAAAGAATAGAGGACAGTCTCAGAGACCTCTGGGACAACATTAAATGCACCAACATTCAAATTATAGGGGTCCCAGAAGAAGAAGAGAAAAAGAAAGGGACTGAGAAAATATGTGAAGAGATTATAGTTGAAAACTTCCCTAATATGGAAAAGGAAATAGTTAATCAAGTCCAGGAAGCACAGAGTCCCATACAGGATAAATCCAAGGAAAAACATGCCAAGACACATTAATCAAACTATCAAAAATTAAATACAAAGAACAAATATTAAAAGCAGCAAGGGAAAAAAAAAACAAGTAACACATAAGGGCATCCCCATAACGTTAACAGCTGATCTTTCAGCAGAAACTCTGAAAACCAGAAGGCAGTGGCAGGGCATATTTAAAGTGATGAAAGAGGAATAAACCTACAACCAAGATTACTCTACCCAGCAAGGATCTCATTCAGATTTGATGGAGAAATTAAAAGCTTTACAGACAAGCAAAAGCTAAGAGAATTCAGCACCACCAAACCAGCTTTACAACAAATGCTAAAGGAACTTCTCTAGACAGGAAACACAAAGGATGGAAAAGATCTCCAAAAATAAACCCAAAACAATTAAGAAAATGGTTAGAGGAACATATGTATCGACAATTACCTTAAATGTAAATGGATTAAATGGTCCAACCAAAAGACACAGACTGGCTGAATGGATACAAAAACAAGACCCGTATATATGCTGACTACAAGAGACCCACTTCAGACCCAAAGACACATACAGACTGAACGTGAGGGGATGGAAAAAGATATTCCATGCAAATGCAAATCAAAAGAAAGCTGGAGTAGCAATTCTCATATCAGACGAAATAGACTTTAAAACAAAGACTATTACAAGAGACAAAGAAGGATACTACATAATGATCAAGGGATCAATCCAAGAAGAATATATAACAATTGTAAATATTTATGCACCCCACATAGGAGCACCTCAATATTTAAGGAAAATACTAACAGTCATAAAAGGGGAAATCGACAGTAACACAGTCATACTAGGGGACTTTAACACCCCACTTTCAACAATGGACAGATCATCCAAAATGAAAATAAATAGGGAAACACAAGCTTTAAATGATACATTAAACAAGATGGACTTAATTGATATTTATAGGACATTCCAACCAAAAACAACAGAATACACATTCTTCTCAAGTGCTCATGGAACATCCTCCAGGAGAGATCATACACTGGGTCACAAATCAAGCCTTGGTAAATTTATGAAAATTGAAATTGTATCAAGTATCTTTTCTGACTACAACACTATGAGACTAGATATCAATTACAGGAAAAATGCTGTAAGAAATACAAACACATGGAGGCTAAACAACACACTACTTAATAACCAAGAGATCACTGAAGAAATTAAAGGGGAAATAAAAAAATACCTAGAAAGAAAATGACAATGAAATCACAACCACCCAAAACCTATGGGATGCAGCAAAAGCAGTTCTAAGAAGGAAGTTTATAGCTATACAAGCCTACCTTAAGAAACAAGAAACATCTCAAATAAAAAACCTAACCTTACACCTAAAGCAATTAGAGAAAGAAGAATATAAAAACCCCAAAGTTAGTAGAAGGAAAGAAATCATAAAGATCAGATCAGAAATAAAAGAAAAAGAAATGAAGGAAACGATAGCAAAGTTCAATAAAACTAAAAGCTGGTTCTTTGAGAAGATAAACAAAAGTGGTAAACCATTAGCCAGACTCATCAAGAAAAAAAGGGAGAAGGTTCAAATCAATAGAATTAGAAATGAAGAAGGAGAAGTAACAACTGACACCTGCAGAAATAAAAAAAAATCAAGAGGGATTACTACAAGCAACTCTATGCCAATAAAATGGACAATCTGGAAGAAACGGACAAATTCTTAGAAATGCACAACCTTCTGTGACTGAACCAGGATGAAATAGCAAATATGAACCGACCAATCACAAGCACTGAAATTGAAACTGTGATTAAAAATCTTCCAACAAACCAAAGTCCAGGACCAGATGGCTTCACAGGTGAATTCTATGAAACATTTAGAGAAGAGCTAACACCTATCCTTCTCAAACTCTTCCAAACTATAGCAGAGGGAGGAACACTCCCAAATTCATTCTACGAAGCCACCATCACTCTGATACCAAAACCAGACAAAGATGTCACAAAGAAAGAAAACTACAGGCCAGTATCACTAATTAACATAGATGCAAAAATCCTCAACAAAATACTAGCAAACAGAATCCAACAGCACAATAAAAGGATCATACACTATGATCAAGTGGGGTTTATACCAGGAATGCAAGTATTCTTCAATATACGCAAATCAATCAACATGATACACCATATTAACAAATTGAAGGAGAAAACCATATGATCATCTCAATCAATGCAGAGAAAGCTGTCGACAAAATTCAACACCCATTTATGATAAAAACCCTCCAGAAAGTAGGCAGAGAGGGAACTTCCTCAACATAATAAAGGTCATATATGACAAACCCACAGCCAACATCATTCTTAATGGTGAAAAACTGAAACCATTTCCACTAAGATCAGGAACAAGACAAGGCTGCCCACTCGCACCACTCTTATTCAACATAGTTTTGGAAGTTTTAGCCACAGCAATCAGAGAAGAAAAGGAAATAAAAGGAATCCAAATCGGAAAAGAAGTAAAGCTGTCACTGTTGGCAGATGACATGATACTATACATAGAGAATCCTAAAGATGCTACCAGAAAACTACTAGAGCTAATCAATGAATTTGGTAAAGTAGCAGGATACAAAACTAATGCACAGAAATCTCTTGCATTCCTATACACTAATGATGAAAAACCTGAAAGAGAAATTAAGAAAACACTCCCATTTACCATTGCAACAAAAAGAACAAAATATCTAGGAATAAACCTACCTAAGGAGACAAAAGACCTGTATGCAGAAAATTATAAGACACTGATGAAAGAAATTAAAGATGATACCAATACATGGAGAGGTATACCATGGTCTTGGATTGGAAGAATCAACATTGTGAAAATGACTCTACTACCCAAAGCAATCTACAGATTCAGTGCAGTCCCTATCAAACTACCAATGGCATTTTTCACAGAACTAGAACAAAAAGTCCAGCATTTGTATGGAACCACAAAAGACCCTGAATAGCCAAAGCAATCTTGAGAAGGAAAAACGGAGCTGGAGGAATCAGGCTGACTTCAGGCTATACTACAAAGCTACAGTAATCAAGACAGTATGATACTGGCACAAAAACAGAAATATAGTTCAATGGAACAGGATAGAAAGCCCAGAGATAAACTCACACACATATCGTCACCTTATCTTTGATAAAGGTGGCAATAATATACAATGGAGAAAAGACAGCCTCTTCAATAACTGGTGCTGGGAAAACTGGACACCTACATGTTAAAGAATGAAATTAGAACGCTCCCTGACACCATACACAAAAATAAACTCAAAATGGATTAAAGACCTAAATGTAAGTCCAGACACCATCAAACTCTTACAGGAAGACATAAGCAGAACACTCTATGACATAAATCACAGCAAGATCCTTTTTGACCTACCTCCTAAAGAAATGGAAATAAAAACAAAAATAAACAAATGGGACCTAATGAAACTTAAAACCTTTTGCACTGAAAAGCAAATGATAAACAAGACAAAAAGACAACACTCAGAATGGGAGAAAATATTTGCAAATGAAGCAACAGGCAAAGGATTCATCTCCAAAACATACAAGCAACTCATGCAGCTCAATATCAACAAAATAAAGAACACAATCCAAAAATGGGCAGAAGACGTAAATAGACATTTCTCCAAAGAAGATGTACAGACTGCCAACAAACACATGAAAGATGCTCAACATCATTAATCATCAGAGAAATGCAAATCACAACTACAATGAGATATCATCTCACACCGGTCAGAATGGCCATCATCAAAAAATGTACAAACCATAAAGGCTGGAGAGGGTGTGGAAAAAGGGAACCCTCTTGCACTGTTGGTGGGAATGTAAATTGCTACAGCCACTATGGAGAACAGTATGGCGGTTCCTTAAAAAACTACAAATAGAACTACCATATGACCCAGCAATCCCACTATAGGGCATATACCCTGAGAAAACCATAATTCAAAAAGAGTCATGTACCAAAATGTTCACTGCAGCTCTATTTACAATAGCCAGGACATGGATACAACCTAAGCGTCCACTGACAGATGAATGGATAAAGAAGATGTGGCACATATATACAATGGAATATTACTCAGCCATAAAAAGGAACGAAACTGAGTTATCTGTAGTGAGGTGGATGGACCTAGAGACTGTCATACACAGTGAAGTAAGCCAGAAAGAGAAAAACAAATACTGTATGCTAACAGATATATATG
>NW_006784469.1:327025-363124 GCF_000442215.2 Lipotes vexillifer | reverse complement strand
AAAAAAAAAAAAAAAAAAAAAAAAAAGGAAAAAAAGTGCTCAGAAGAACCTTGGGGCAAGACGGGAATAGAGGTGCAGACCTACTAGAGAATGGACTTGAGGATACGGGGAGGGGGAAGGGTAAGCTGGGACAAAGTGAGAGAGTGGGATGGACATATATACACTACCAAATGTAAAATAGACAGCTAGTGGGAAGCAGCCTCATAGCACAGGGAGATTAGCTCGGTGCTTTGTGACCACCTAGAGGGGTGGAATAGGGAGGGTGGGAGGGACGGAGATGCAAGAGGTAAGAGATATGGGGACATATGTATATGTATAACTGATTCACTTTGTTATAAAGCAGCAACTAACACACCATTGTAAAGCAATTATACTCCAAGAAAGGTGTTAAAATAATAATAAAAAAATAATAAAACAAAATCCATTGTTTTTAGCAAAAAAAAAAAAAAAAACCTATAGAAAATTAGTAACTCTGGAGCAAAAAATACATGATACAAATAAATATTTGGTAAAATGGTATGAATTTAACTGGGGAGATTTATTTAAGATTAGCTTTAAATAAGTGATTTAATTATTATGATGTATAATATATCATATCAATACAGACATAAATAGATTAACTTAGGTAGTGTTATGAAATATTATTTACAGTAGACCTTTGTTTTATATTAGAGTTAACATCAAGTTAGCATTTACTAGAATTGATGAAAAATCAAAAAGAAATTATGCAATATTTTATTTGAAATATCAAGCTCTTAATATTTGATTTTCCTCTCCCTTACTGGAAAATAACAAAATTCACAGTGGAAGAGAAGCTTTGGAGATCTTTATTAATCCCATAAGGTTCAACTCAAACTGAAATGTCTCAGTGAAGCCTGCTGTCTTCTTATTGCCAAAGTTCATTAATTCCTCAAAACACACAACACAGGCACTATAATCAATGCCATTTGGTTTGCTTTAATGTTTTTCTTGTTTTCCAAACTAGGGTATAAGCCCCTTCTATGTGAGCATAATCATGTCTTGTGCTTCTCTTCATATTTCTCAGAGAATCTACGTAAGTTTACTTTAGACTCATTAGACTTATTAAACTTAAGTTTACTTTAGAATTATACTGTTCAGAACTTCACGGAACATTTACAGGTACTTCTTAGTGCTACCTTTTAATTTTTAATGAAATCTTATTCCAGGTATTCTATACTTTTTCAAGAGTACAATTCTGTTTCAAAAAACAAAGTTGAAACTTTACCTATATATTATGAAATTAATGTTTCTATCTCTCCAAAATTCATATTTTGAATGCCTAACCTCCCAATGTGATATTAGGCGGTGGAGCTTTTGGGAGATAATTAGGCTTAGATGAGGTCATGAGAGTAAGGCCCCCATGCTAGGATGTAGTGCCCTTATAAAAAGAGGAAGTGACACCAGAGCTTCCTCTATCTCGCTATGTGAGGATACAGCAAGAAGGTGCTGTCTGGAAGCCAGGAAGAGGGCCCTCACCAAGAACCAAATCTTCCAGCACCTTGATCTTGTGCTTCCCAGCTTCCAGCACTGTAAGAAATAAATATCTACGGTTAAGCCACCAGTCTGTGGCATTTTGTTATAGCAGCCCAAGCAGCCTAAGACAGGAACTGGGACCAACAACTGGTGCACTCTTGTAACAAATACCTGAAAATGCAGAACAGCTTTGGACTGGTTAATGAGTAGAGGCTGGAAAAGTTCTGAGGTGCATGTTAGAAAAAGCCAAGATTGCCATGAAGATACTCTAAAGGGTAATTCTGGTGAGGACTCAGAAAAGAGAAGAGCTGGAAAGAAAGTTTCCATCTTTTTAGAGAATACATAAATAATCATGAACAGAATGTTGGTATAAATATGGATGGTAAAGGCCATTCTGATGAAGTCTCAGATGGAAATAAGGAACATATTGGACAAAGGAGACGATCCTTGTTATAAAGTTGCAAAGAACTTGACTGAACTGTGTTAATGTTCTAGTATTTTGCGGAAGGTAGAACTTGTGAGTGATGAAATTGGGTATTTACCTAAGAAATTTGAGGTCTTTAGGAGATATCTAAGCCAAGTGTGGAAGGAACAGCATGGTTTCTCCTGAATGCTTATGGTAAAATGCAAGAAGAGAGAAACTGATTGAAGAAGGAACTGTTAAGCAAAAAGGAACCAGAACTCATGGATTTGGAAAATTCTCAGCCTATACATATTACAAAAAATGAGAAAGCACAGTTCAGAAGAGAATAGTAAGGGTGTGGTTGATTCACCATTTGATAAGGAGATTAGTATGGGTGTGAACCAGAGACCTAATCAGCCATCTCATCAAAAGCCCGGGCTACAGATGGGATTATACCAGCAGAAACTGCCAGCTGGGACTAATAGAAACAAAGAAAACTGGATGGATTGAAGGAAGGCTGTGAACTTGTGCTATTTCTCAAGAAGAGGGAACAATGTTATAGGTGATTCAGAGATCATCAGAGCTGCCACCCCCACCACAGGCCCAGGAGGTGTGGCTAGTTCCTCCTGGGCTTCAAAGGGTGGGGCCACCTCTCAAGTTTGGGATGCCCCCACCCAGTGCCTCAGGAGCAGCCACCACAGGGAGTCCTGTAGGTGGGGCTGCTGCAGAGAGCCATGGGGGCAGGAAGTGCCCTGTGAAGCTGAAGAGGCAAGGCCACTTGTGGAATCCTGGGGGTGATGTTGCCACTCCAGTGGTCCTGCAGTGCAGAGCATCATTCTAAAGCAGGTTATTCTCATACCTTAAGATCTAATGGAATTGTTCTTACTATGCTTTAGACTTATTTGGGGCCCGTCACCCATTCCTTCTTTCCTATTTCTCCCTTTTAGAATGGGAATGCCTATCCTATACCTGTCACACCACTGCATTTTGGAAGCACATAACTAGTCTGATTTCACAGGTTCACTGTTAGACAACTCGGCCTCAGGACGAATTTTACCAGGAGTCTTATTCATATCTGATTTAGATGATGATGAGACTTTGGACTTTACACTGTACCCTGTAGAGATGATGTTGGAACCAGTTAAGACTTTGGGGGCTATTCGTACGGAATGAATGTATTTTGCATGTGAAAAAGACATGAATTTGGGGAGTCCAGGGGTGTAATGATATGGACTAAATGACTGTGCCCCCACAAAATTTGTATGTTGAAATCCTACCCCCCATGGTATTAGGACATTGGGCCTTCCTTCGGGAGGTAATTAGGTTTAGATGAGGTTATGATGGTGAAGCTCCCATGCTGGGATTCATGGCCTTATAAGAAGAGGCAGAGACACTAGAGTTTCTCTTTCCACTATGTGAGGACAGCAGCCCCAGCTCACTACAACATTATACCTTTCCCTATTTTAATTAAGAAAAGTAACAATATGGTATAACTGAATAGACTGATCTAAGCAAGAACAATGAATATTTCACTTAAGATTTGAAGGAACAGAAAGACCAAATAATGATGTTAGTATAAGCTATTGGGTTGTTTTTTTTAAAAGACTATTGAAAGCTAAAAAATACGTACAGCCAGTTTTTGAAGACTTGATAACATTTCACTTTGCTCCTTAAAGCCAGTTGTGTGAATCTTGTTCACTGCATCTTCTTTTTCTGAAATCCATGCACTAAAAAGGCACTGAAAGAAATCAAATAATTCCAAAAGAGAAAAAAAATAATTATTAAAGTACATCATTATATTTTTTCATTTATCCATTTAATATCTCTCCAAGTCTTTCACTGATATAACATGCCCCACATGAGTCACCTGTTCTTCAGTAAAACGTTGCCATTTTAGAAGAATGTCTTGTAAAAGAACCCAGCGATCTTCTGTCCACCTACAGATGTTTGCCCACCGATCTCCCAGTACCTGGGGAAGAGAAAACCCACCACAACATCAGCAAACAATTGTTAACTGAATTTTATTAAAAATGGCATGAATGATTTATAAAAGTATCTAACTTTGAGCCTCCTATTTATACCAGGAGTTGTAAAGAACACCCTGCCAGCTTCTCCTTATAATTAGATAAGCATTGTGCCTTTCATTTGTCGTTAGATTAGTTCACTCTTTCTTTCACCTTACATTGAAAAGCAAAGATACTTATAAGAAGTCTGAAGCAGATATTACACCTCTATTTGAAACGTCTCCACAGTAAATGCAAGCAAAAATATAAATGTAGAATTAAAAGAGGATTTTTCATTGATAATATGTAAAATGTGTATCTCTCTTAGGTCTGAAAATACACCCCAAAGAATAAAAGTCTGACTACGAGATAAGATGCCGAAAAAAGACTCTCATTTGAAGCAATCTTGTATAATTTGAATTGCTTAATGTCCTGATTGTAGAAGAAAATTAGCAGTGACTTAACATCATATCCACATGTGAATTTTTCAAGTTAACTGGATTATTATTACAAAGTATTTAAATTCACTATTTCTCTATTCTAGTGAGAAAACTGTAATATTTCCTGAATAACAATTACCCTATCTTTAGCATGTCACTAATATCTATATGCACACACTGTTTTAATATGTAATATAAACCAAGCACCAATGGTTTTTAGATGGAAAAAATATGTTGTGATGATTTCTGTGTAAAGGGAGTGTTTTAAGAAAAGAAATATATCATTAATTTCAACTCCATTAGGATGTACTTCAGAGCCAAAAATTTCAGCTTTTTTGACTCTCTCATAAATAATAGAATTATTTCCCCATAGATATTGGATCTCTAGACCTAGAAGTATCTCAAAATATGGACGTCTTATTTTGTATAGAATTAGAGCTAGAAAAAATGTTTGTAACTCATATTTTTTACAAATATACTCAAGTATCTAAGATAAGCCTGATCATAATTTCTACCTTACTTGAGGCTACATGTTTGGATTGATCCACCTAGAAAATTTTGATATATGATTCAAATAATACATGTGTAATAAGCATCATGGCAAAATCCATCTATTCCTAATTAATTCAGAGACCTACCTAATTTTTTTAAAAAAATGTGTTTAATCTACCATCTTTTCAAAAAGGGAGTCTCATACGTGGGTAAGGAGTAGGCAATAAACATTTTACTACAATATTAAAATGATCATGGACTCATATGCAGCTCACAGATGAGTTTTCAATTTTTCTTCAGAAATGTCAATAAAAATGTTATTGCTTTCAGCATAATGTAACTGATTTTTGTATTTTTTACAGTTTCATTCTCTACTCTATTCCTTTTGAATTACGTTAGTTACGGCAGAAGCCATAGCACTGGAATAGTGATGCAAGATACCCACAGGGAATGTGCTAACGTAACTCAATGAATTCAATGTTAGCCATTTAATTATTACAATCAAACATTTGGGATTTTTTTCCTAAAACATATTAGAAGTTCTTTTAGTGAACTTCCTAGTTACCATGTCAGGATACATCAGACAAAATGGCATGTAACATACCTGTTAATGGATTAGTTGTGAAAAAACTAGCTTCAAAGAGAGAAAATCTCACTCCTTAGCCATAAACTACACCATCTGCCTGATTTTATGATTCAGAAATAAAAGGCTAAATTGTGGGATGTTTATTGCAGGGCTCCAACCTCAGGGGAGATGGGTGTCAAGGGGGTAAGAGATAAACTCATACTGTAGGTAGCACCACCTTCATAAATGAAAGAAAATCAACTAAGGTGTCTAAATAGGTATAACATCTTCTCTCTAGTGCTACAAGACACACAAAGGTAGTGTCCACTGAAGTAGCATCTTAGGTTTTTAATCTCATAGATGGATGCTTATAATTTATTAATTTTAGTAGGACATCATATAAAACAAATCCACATAAAGACCTCTATACTAGATTGCTTAAGATTAAATTTATAGAAACTCCAAAATATATTGTGATACACTATATACTACAGTTTTTTTCACTATATGAATGAGTTATAAAAAACAATAATAAATATTATTTTAAGTACAGAGTCAACCTAGTTAAAACAACTATTTTAAGAATATTATTTCCATCAACAGATGAATAGATAATGAAATTCTGCCATTTGCAACAACATGGATGGGATGGAGGGCATTATGCTAAATGCAATAAGTCAGAGAAAGACAAATACTGTATGATGTCACTTATATGTGTACTCTAAAAAATACATAAAACTAGTGGATACAACAAAAAAGATGCAGACTCATAGAGAACAAACTAGTGTTTACCAGTGGGGAGAGGGGAGGGGCATTACAGGGGTAGGGGACTAAGAGGTACAAACTATTAGGTATAAAATAAGCTACGAGGATATATTGTACAAAACAGGGAATATAGCCAGTACTTTATAATAAATATAAATAGAGTATAACCTTTAAAATTGTGAATCACTATACTGTACAACTGTAACTTACATAGTATTGTACATCACCTATACTTCAATAAAAAAGGAAGAAAAAAAGATTGGTATTAAAAGTGACCTTTGGGGCTTCCCTGGTGGTGCAGTGGTTGAGAGTCCGCCTGCTGATGCAGGGGACGCGGGTTCGTGCCCCGGTCTGGGAAGATCCCACATGCCGCAGATCGGCTGGGCCCGTGAGCCATGGCCGCTGAGCCTGCGCGTCCAGAGCCTGTGCTCCGCAATGGGAGAGGCCACCAAGAGTGAGAGGCCCGCATACCACACACACACACACACACACACACACACACACACACACGAAAAAGTGACCTTTGTATTCAAATAATCATAATAGATAACTCATAATTCATTGAAGCAGGTTTATAATTCAGCCAATATTTAATTTAACTAATAGTTAATGATAAGCTCCAATTCCTTCATTCACCAATCATGAATTTATTTAAGCAACAAATATTTATTGAACATAAACTATGTGCCCAAAATTAACAGAATAAAGATGTTATGGACTGAATTGTGTCTGCCTAAAATTCATATGTTAAAGCCCTATTGCCCTCTACCCCAGCATGTGACTGTATTAGAAGACAGGACCTTGGTAGGCAGGGCCTTTAAATAGGGCTTTTAAGTTAAAATGAGGCTGTTAGGGTGGGCTCTAATTCAACCTGACAAATGTCCTTATAAGAAGAGGAAATCTGGATACACAAAAAGACACTAGGGATGTGTTAGCACAGAGGAGAGACCATGTGCGGACAATGAGAACGCCGCCATCTGCAAGCCAAGGAGAGAGGCCTCAAGAAACCAAACCTGTCAATACTTTGATCTTGGACTTCTAGACTCCAGAACTGTGAGAAAATATATTTTTGTTGTTTAGGGCACCCAATCTCTGGCATTTTGTCATGGCACAGCTAACAAACTACATAAGACAAATTTAAGAGAGGCTGATTCCATGGCACTGCAAAATGTCTCACAAAACTAAAGTTGTTACAGGCAAAGATGTACATATTACAGTGGGAAAATTCTAGAGAATGCATTTCAATTACTAGAGTAAAATGAATTTAAGTTGTTTAAATGGAGCAGGGTTTTAATAATGTATTGTGACAACTTCTCAAATACGAATATGCTATCACTTTGTGATGTTGTATCTTATGTGGGGAAGATAAAAATATCTAGAGCCAAACCACTTGGATTCAAGTCTCAGGTCAATCAATTGCTTGGATTACCAATGTGTGTATGTCTTTTCAAATTACAAAAACATTTTAAATCCATAACTTCTTGTAATAATACCAGCAATTCTTTATCTCTCCCTGCTCAGTGAAATCAAGTGGCTTTTTCAAGAAATTTATGGCTAAATAATTTAATGTCTCTCAAAGAAAATAATCATACCAACCACGTAAAGAACTGCTTCAAATATTAAACAAGATCATGTACTGAAAAGCAGTTTTAATTTGAACTGAGTTATACAAGTGTCGGTGGTTATTTACATTTTGCTTGATCATAGTATTTATATCGAACCTTCTATGAACAACCAAGGTGAACTATTTTATTCACTCTAGAAAAGTACTTATTAAATCTTTACAGATAGACCTTTAGAATTCCAGTATATTCTTTTTTAAACATTTCCAACACAAGGGAGCATACATATCCTGCAGTAACACATTCTACTGCTAAATCTATCTTACTCTCAGAACAATCTCAATGAACTGAATCTAAGTCTCTTCTGTTACAATGTAGGCATGGTTCTTTTTACTGGTCTCAGTGAAATTAGATAACCGAATTAGAAATTGGTTGCTCGTATGCTGTACATGTCTGCCCACAGGTAGAGTTTTGCAATGCCATATGCACAAATATAAATAGATGAACACAGTGCTTGAATTCATAGATTTACCTGTTTATTGCTTAGAAATGCTGACCTTAATTTGAATTACAAAGGATGGAACTAAGCAATTGTTGGATTATCAGTTAGCTTTTATAATCACTCAGACATGCTAGTTCCTATCACTGCCTGAATGGATGTAACCACACTGTTAGACAAGTATAAGAGATTGGATCAAATGGAATTGACAGGAAACTAAAAAAATTTTTTTAAATCACTATATTAGGATTAGAAATCTCTTCTGTAGCGAAATAAAATCAGTCTTTCTCTGAGTTTCCATTTAAGTATATGAATCCCTTGAGCTTTTCGGAATAATGCATATTTTTTGTAAGCTAGGTAAGCATTATGCACATAAATGAAAAATGAATTATAATGTCTCATGAAGTGATAAGAAGAAATTAATTTGTATTTATGTCCTCATTTTGTCTCAGCAGTAAGAGAAGCAAAAGGTCAGTTCACTTACGCTAACACACTTTCATGGACTAAATCACAACTCCATTATCATCTAGGCTCACATCCGCAATGGGGAGGATTTTTCCCTCCCATTTAATTCACATCTCATATTGTTATACATGCCAGGAACATTTCTCATCTGAATTCATTTGTTTGGTTGAGTTGTTTTTCCAAAGCAAAAGTGAAAAATGGCTATCAAAAGAACATTTGCATAAAAGCAAGTAAGGAAAATTTGACAAGCCTGAGAGGTAAAACTTAAGTACATTGACCCTTGAATTTATTGAAGCCAGTGAGAGAAAGTGAAAGCTAAACTGCACCCAGCAAGACTGGCATTAAGAGATAAAGTGTCCCCAAGAGTATGTCCACTAAGGAAGAAACAATTATGTGCCATGGACCACACAATGCAGCAGCAACTGAGATTTATAAGAGGGAGGCAGCAGGCAGCAAGCAACCCATCTCCTTTTATTGTAGTTTCAGACCCCGAAATGTACTCCTCAGCTAAATGAATTTTATGTGTAATGAGCCATCTGAAAAATAATTTATTTCTTGCTCTTTCTTACTTTATAAACAACTATACAGTTAAAAAGGATTAGCAACTTCATCTTACTGACGGTGAAATGGAAATAACATCAAATAACGTGTTGAAAGAAATAAAGCACCCATTATGAGGCTAGAAATGGGGCAGAGTATTACTGACTAATGTTTAGCCAAGTCCATGAATTGGCTAAACATGTTTTTTAAAAACTACTAACTGAAGCAGTATACTATAAAATCGTGTGTCTTAAAGGTTCACTGTCTAACATATGGTCCAGGGTGGAAAAACATCTTGTGATATATTAGGAAACACTTATTGGAGGTTTCTCTGAAAATATCATTTTTACTTATGTTTAAATGATCCTGTAATAACTCCTGACTGAATTCAAGGAACTCCTGTCACTTCTAATGGTGCAGATGAGGAAACTGACACACAGATGGGTTAAGTAACTTAGCTAAGGCCAGAGAGGACAAAGGATTGAGTATCTGGGATTTGACCTCAGATCTGTCTGGCTACAAGTCCATGCTCTTTCACGATGCCATTCACTCAATAGAGCATTCAACATAAAAAATATATATATATATATATACACACATGCCTTGTGATTTGTGCTACAAAACATACAGTGAGATATACAGATGCTGAATCCTTTTTGAGTCTTTTCATATTTAATTTTAGCAGGAGTTTCACTAGATTTAACTAAATATTTTATTTAACCTACTTGATAAAGATATGAAGCCTGTTACAATTTGATCTAAAAACATTTTTGACATTTTAACTGCATATTTGTTTAAAATGTGTTTTAAAAATCAAAAATACTTACACTTCTAGATTAAGAACATGTGCTCTTTGCAAGGACTTATTTTTAAAAGATAAATATGACTGATTCCTTCATGAAATTCTGCCTTAGTGATCATGCTAAAAGCGTAGTGAGATTTTTAACTTGAAGAAGCATCTTCTTCTGTGCTATGAGAATCGGTTCCATATATTATTTATTTTTATGAGTTTATAAAGTGCTAATGAATAAATCTGGGAAGGCCCTATTGCTATTGTTGCTGTAATTATTTGCAGGCTATTATTTAATGTTCTGTGGCAGCTTAAAAAACTCTATACTCTCCAGCTCCCACCATTCTGTTCAATTGGGATACCAGAAAATAAACAGCAGGAGTCTTAAGAAACATTCCAAGCATGACAGTGTTCTTTCCAGCATTCATCACATTCCCAGGCATTCCTTGGTAGCTTGAAGTTTTACTGTTCCTTATTGTTTTATGCCTCCGAGTCTCTGAACTTCTTGAGGAGGGCCCCCACTTACCCTTGTGCTTAATGTCTCGCATAGTAATACATGCATTTCACATCGTATATGAATGTCTCAAAGCTGAATACCACCACTGTAGTTATCAATACAGGGCTTTTCTCCCAAGTAGTGTCTTAAACCCCCCCTTTATTTCCCTTTCTTCTTCATTAAATACCTCTCTACCAGTATTTTATGGTAATAGCATGGCTATTTGTGGTGAATTTAAAGACCCATAGGAGATGAGAGTCACATGTGAATTCCTGTACCCTCTACCTCAAATTCTAAATCTTTAATACTTAAAATGGGCATTAGCTATACAGCAGAATCTCTGAATCTACTAACCCACTACACGCCACTAGGTTTAAAGTACAGACAGCCTGAATTCTTGTCCCAGCTCAACTGTTGCCCAACTCGGTAATATCTGTCAGCCAACTCATTTAATCTTGCCATGGTTTAGCTGTGCCACTAGTGACATGGATATAACAGTACCCGCTTCATACCCTCGTAGCCAGGTCACTGCTAGGGTCAGGTCAACAAATATGAAATTGTTCTGAAAACTGTGATGAATTATTGACGTGCTTGTAAATGGTAAGGATTTAGAACTCAGTTCCTGGAAAATCAGCTTTTGTTTCCAGATGTGATAAATCTATAGCATATAAGGCTTTTAATACAGAATACACTGAAACATTTCAGCATGATATTAACTTTACTAGGTTTTTATATTTTACCTATAGTCTAATAAGGCTTATGCTTTGTACAACAGTTGAAAATCCTTTACTTTTGCATTTTTAAACGAGGAGCGTTTTCCGTTACGTGCCTTGTTTATAACCAAGTAAGTGGAAAACGTATCCCTCTATGTTCCATTTCAACTCTTGGCATTGAAATATTCCATCTATAAGAAATCACACATTCCAATGTGTATACATAATAAAATGCACAAAATAATCTAGGTGTAAGAGGATGGGAAAGTGATGGGGATTGTAGCTAAATGGAGAGCTCATGGTAAAGTGGGCAGAGCTATTCAATTCCTACTGAGGTTAATATGCAGGAAAACAGACCTAGGATCATCGAATCACTTGCTTTTCCCAAAGAGGCTAGAAATTCATAGTTTTATATCACATTTCCTAAATTTCAATAATAAATATATTATTAAATACCATGTGGACTGAATACGAATATATTTGTAATTTTATTGGAGTATAATTGCTTTACAATGGTGTGTTGGTTTCTGCTTTATAACGAAGTGAATCAGTTATACATATACATATATCCCCCATAGCTCTTCCCTCTTGCGTCTCCCTCCCTCCCACCCTCCCTATCCCACCCCTCTAGGTGGTCACAAAGCACCGAGCTGATCTCCCTGTGCTATGTGGCTGCTTCCCACTAGCTATCTATTTTACGTTTGGTAGTGTATATATGTCCATGCCACTCTCACTTTGTCCCAACTTACCCTTCCCCCTCCCCGTGTCCTCAGTAGACAAATTCCTAGAAAGACAGAAACTACTCAAACTGACAAAAAGGGAAAATCTGGAAAATGGAGGTAAGATATTTTTAAAAATGGAAATCAAAAACAGAAAGTCTTATGTCTATTAAATATATTAAATTCTCATTTAAAACTTCCCCCATAAAAAAAATTCCAGGCATGAATGGCAAGTTTCCAAGCCTGCATAATCAGGTACTTAAACCCAGCAAGCATATCATAAGAACGGAAAATAGGCCAATCTCTTTCATGGACACAATGGAACAACTCTAAATCAAATGTTAACAAATGGTAGCAAAAAAAAATGTAGCAATAAATTAAAAGGGTTATACATATCATCCATGTTTGGTTTATCTCAGAAATGCAAGGCTATTTTAACATTAGAAAATGAAGCAATGTGGTTTTACATATTAACAGAATAAGGGAGAAAGCTAATATGATTGTCTCAAGTTACCCCGAAAAAAAAGTTTGATAAAATTGAGCACCCAGTAATAACAAAACCTCTTAGAACACTAGGAATAAAAAGCATCTACAACAAACCTACAGGAAATATCATACTTTACAGGTGGTTTACTAAAAGCCTCACCTCCGAGAGCTAAAATGAGAAACAGATATAAACAATATTCTCACTGTACTAGAGCATGCAGCACAAAAATAAAAGAAAATATAATAAAATGAATGATTGGAAAGGGAGAAATAAAACTGACATTAATCACAAACCACCTGGATATGTACATCTGAGTGATACTACAGATAAACTACTCAAGTTAATAAGCAAAGTAAGCATGATCTCTGGATACAAGGCCAAGGAATAAAAATCAAGGTGTACTTCTCAAAAAAAAAAAAAAAAAAAAAAAAAAAAAAAAAAACTGAAAAACTTTAAAAGATACCATTTGTAACAAGAGCAAAACTATCAAAAACCTAGTAATAAATCGCATACAAAGTCTAAGACTGACTATCGTGAAAACCACAAAAACATTATTTAGAGAAATTAAAGACCTAGATAAATGGAAGACTATTTCATATTCATGAAATGAAATACTTTATATAATAAATATATTAATTTACTACAAATCGATCTATATATTCAGTGAAATCCAATTAAAACCAAAGCAGTTGTGTTTTTTCTTTTTTTCTTGTTTGTTTTTCTTGAGGGGGTGGTGACAAGCTGATTCTAAAATTTATTTGGAAAGCAAATGAATAAAAATAGCAACATAACCTTTAAAAAGGAGAAAATAAATATGAAAGGCTTAAACGGGCCAAGATAGACTTAGTGTTCCCCTTAGCTTCCCTAAACTTTAGACTATAGGCCCCAACCTCTCTTTGCTTAGAGCACTTACTTTGAAAAGAGGATGTAAATTTTTTAATCTGCCCCTTTGAGAGGTAAATAGTCTACAACCCAAGAATATCTTTCTCAAGGACCTGTTAGCCATCCATTTGAAATGTAATTATCAAGAAAGATAGGGCCTGTCTTCCAGACTCTGTGGGAGGGTAGGAGCCTAACTTTGATAAGGGACAATTAGCAAACACAAATAGCATAATCACATTGACCATCCAACCTCTTAATGTCCTCCAACCTCTTTACGCTAGCTCATCCCAGCACTTACAAATTCTCCCACCTTTTGTTCAGTGGAACTGAGTACATTCTCTCTCCCCTGTTGCAACAGTCTTGATCCATAACTGCAATAGTCTTGAATAAATTTTTTCTTGCCTGTTTTACCATCTGGTACAATTTTTATTTTACAATACTACCAGATATTAAAATCATTATAAATCTATAGCAATTAAGACAATGTGGCATTGACATAAGTATAGGCAAATGTACAAACAGAACTTATTAGAGGGACTTCCCTGGTGGTCCAGTGGTAAAGAATCTGCCTTCCAATGCAGGGGACACAGGTTCAGTCCCTGGTCCGGGAACTAAGATCCCACATGCTGCAGGGCAACTAAGCCCGTGTGCCACAGCTAGAGAGAGAAAACCCACACACCACAACTAGAGAGAAGCCCGCACCCAGCACCAAACAGCCTGTGCCACAATGAAAGATCCTGCATGCCACAACTAAGACCCAACACTGCCAAAAATAAATGAATGAATGAATGAATAAATAAATAAAATATACATATAAAAAAGAAGGCTGAATGACTTTAAAAAAAAAGAACTTGGGCTTCCCTGGTGGCGCAGTGGTTGAGAGTCCGCCTGCCGATGCAGGGAACACGGGTTCGTGCCCCGGTCCGGCTGGCCCCGTGAGCCATGGCCGCTGAGCCTGCGCGTCCGGAGCCTGTGCTCCGTAACAGGAGAGGCCACAACAGTGAGAGGCCCACATACCGCAAAAAAAAAAAAAAAAAAAAAAGAACTTATTAGAATCCATAAAGTGAGCCATGCATGTATAGGCATTTGACTAAAGGTGACAGTGCAGAACACTGTTTGCAATAAATCATGCTACTTCAATTGAATCTAAATAGGAAAAATGGACATTCATTCCTTTCTCACACCATAAATACGAGATGGAATGTAATATGAAAGGTCAAACAATAAAGTAACTATATGGCAACCGAGGAGAATATCTTCTAGGTCGTAGAGTAGGAAATGTTACTTTTAAACTCAGAACAAAAATACACTAACCATAACAGAAAATATTGAAGTGCGGTATAATGAATTTAAAACTTCTGTTTATTAAAGTAGTAATTCATTAAGGAGTAAAAAGGCAAGTTACTTAGATTTAAAAAAAGAAAAGAGGGGAAATGTGTAATATAGGTAACCAACAAAGGACTACAATCCAGAATATGTATTTTGAAATAACTACAGCAAATCACTAAGAGAAATATAGACAATTCAATAGAAAAACAGGCATTTCCAAAAAGAGATCTTTCAATTAACCAGTAAACAAGTGAAAGTGTTCCACCTCATTAGTATCAGTACATGCAAGTTAAAACGAGAAATATCATTATACAGCCACCAGAAAGGCTCAAGTTAAAAATCTGACAATTTGAAGTACTGAAGAAGATGCAGAGCAATTTGTACCTTTATTCACTACTGATGAGAGTATAAATTTATACATCAACTTTGGAAAACTCTTTGGTAATACCTATAAAGCTAAAGATACATATACTCAATGATCCAGCGATTCCAATCCTGGCTGTACATCCAATATAAAAGCCCACAAATATTCACTGAAAGATATATACAATTATTTTCAAAGAATTATTATTTGTAATGGTCCCCAACTGGAAACAATCCACATTTTCTTTACAGTAGACTCCATAATTAAAGTGTGGTATAGTCATTAAAAAAGAAAACTAATGAACTAATGCTATATGCAACATGGATGAATCTCACAAACAATGTTGAGTAGAAAAAGTTACATATATATATATATATATAATACAATTCCATTTGCATCAAGTTAAAAATATAGCAAAATTAATCTGAGGTATTATAAATCAGGTTAGAGGTTACCTTTGAGGAGGTGGGACCAGTTTATGACTATGATGGGCTTGATGAGCTTTTTGATTGTTGTTAACATAATACCTTTTAATCTGGGTGTGGAACAATTGGGTATGTGAGGTCTTCAAGCTATAATTATGATTTGTGTACTTTTCAGAGTACTCCAATTAAAAGAACTGTGCCATAGTATAAAGTTTAGATTTTTTTCAGAGACCAACAGGGCCAGAATTCTCTTTAGATCATATGAGAATTAACACTTAATATTCATAAAGAATATTATCATTCTAACATGTTTGCATAAATATTCCCCCTGTAATAATCTTCTCAAGGTCACATAGTAATTTTCTCCTATGAAATTGAGAGATTAAGACAAAGCCCAGGTTGAGGTATCACACAGATCTGGGTACCAGTCCCAGCTCTGCCACTCACAAACTACATGAACTTGGATTTAGCTTCATTATGCATAGCCTTTTTCACTTGTGAAATAGATACAGCTTTACATACAAACTATATACAATTCTTGGAAAATAATGAGCGTACAAAAGTGCTAATAATTATAATTACTGCTTCATGGGCAACGGTTGTTGACACTTGGCTTAGTGAAATTATTTCTACCACATTTAAAGTTATTTTTATTTTAAACATGCTTTTTATTCACCAAATATAAAATGAGAAACTAGAGAGACATCAAAAATATTTTCATCCGTATTCTTCTTCATAAATAACCCTTATTTCTTAATTCTATAGGATTTAACATTTCATAGCCTTTTTATTCTACCCTAATTATCCCAAAGGTACAGACCACAAACACTTTTAGTTCCATATCCCATTTGCAAGCCATGATAGACAAGGTGACATTATATAGCCTTTCTGAACAATCACTTTTTAGTAGACTATTTTCCTTCCAAACAACAGAGGCATAATCATGGTGCAGAGATGGCACGAAAAAGGGAGTGGTCATCACTGTATAGAAAGACCAGCTTCACAGATGAAAATTTGAACTGAGTTTGCTACATGAAATAGGACTTTTCCAAGCAGACATGATGAAGATGAGTATTCTGAGGGACAGGAATAGCATGTATAAAGACAGTGACAGAGAAATAGCTTGTAGGAAGAGAATGTAGGTTGAGGGATATGAGGGGTGTCATAGGAGATAAGTATTGAGAAACAGGTAGCGGGGGTCACTTATTAACTGTAGGCCTAAGTGATGAGACTCTGTAGAAGACAGAAAGTTACTTAGGATTTTAGCGGAGGAGAAACTCTATTATATAGACTCTTGAAATTCCGCACTGACTTCAATGTGGAGATTGGATTGAAGCAAGAAAAGAATGTAGGCAAGGATTTCCAGGGGTTGAAGATATGGGCTTTACTTTGGAAAACAGTAACAAGAACAAGGATGAGGGCTTCCCTGGTGGCGCAGTGGTTGAGAGTCTGCCTGCCAATGCAGGGGATATGGGTTCGTGCCCCGGTCTAGGAGGATCCCACATGCCACGGAGCGGCTGGGCCCGTGAGCCATGGCCGCTGAGCCTGCACATCCGGAGCCTGAGACAGTTAAGCAATGTTGTGAGTGATTACATTAGCGGGCTCACAAGAGATAGGAAAGGGATGTGTCTGGAATGCCTCCAGGTTCCTGGCACAGGCGTCAAGGTGAATGGCGGTGCAATAACAAAAATGGGGGAGTCATTAAAAGAAGCAAGTTTAGAGGGAAGTAGGACACAGTGAGTTAAGTTTCACCGTGCTGTGTTTGAGGTACATTTTGAAATTTAAGGGGTATATATCCAGCAGAAAATGGGAGAGAAGAAACTGCGCTCAAGAAAGAGGTATGGGCAGAAGACATACAGACTTATAAACCTGTGTCTGTTTTGGATAGTACAACCTTCTGAAGTAAAACAGAGAAAATGCCTTCCTTTTTCAACAAGATAAAACTGCTCACATGTCCCTTATCTATACTTAGGTTTTTCTTAAAATTAAGTAACACCTGGTTCTACAAACATTCTTTACAGGATGCCACTATCCCTGAAAAGTTCAGCTAAGATACTAAAAGTGTATTCAAACTATCACAGAACATAATTATTAGTCCTTGTAATCTGGACATTGTGCCACATCCAAGATTGCACTAATTTACTAAGAATCTGTATCATATTGCTTTGATTTAATCTTAAATTTGTGTCCAAGTAACGTCGGTTGGTGTCTCTCTCTCTATTTCTCTCTCTCTCTCCCCCCAATATATATATATATACACACACACATACATATATATATGTGTATATATATACACACATACATCCATATGTATGGAGAAAATGTAAATGTATATATGTACATATACATACATTTGTATAAATGGATATATACTTACATTTATATATAGGTTTATGCTCACATGCATGGATGGGAATTCAGATCCTTCTTATCAAAAAATTAATTAACTTAAAGATACTGCTTTTTAAAATTTTTTATTTTATTTTTTATACAGCAGGTTCTTATTAATCATCAATTTTATACACATCAGTGTATACATGTCAATCCCAATCTCCCAATTCATCACACCACCACCACCACCCCACCTCCACTTTCCCCCCCGGTGTCCATACGTCTGTTCTCTACATCTGTGTCTCAATTTCTGCCCTGCAAACCAGTTCATCTGTACCATTTTTCTAGGTCCCACATATATTCGTTAATATACGATATTTGTTTTTCTCTTTCTGACTTACTTCACTCTCTAAGACAGTCTATAGGTTCATCCACATCTCTACAAATGACTCAATTTCATTCCTTTTTATGGCTGAGCATTATTCCATTGTATATATGTACCACATCTTCTTTATCCATTCATCTGCCAATGGGCATTTCAGTTGCTTCCACGACAAGGCTATTATAAATAGCGCTGCAATGAATATTGGGGTGCATGTGTCTTTTTGAATTATGGTATTATCTGGGTATATGCCCAGTAGTGGGACTGCTGGGAAATATGGTAGTTCTATTTTTAGTTTTTTAAGGAAACTCCATACTGTTCTCCATAGTGGCTGTATCAATTTACATTCCCACCAACAGTGCAAGAGGGTTCTTTTTTCTCCACACCCTCTCCAGCAGTTGTTCTTTGTAGGTTTTCTGATGATGCCGATTCTAACTGGTGTGAGGTGATACCTCACTGTAGTTTTGATTTGCATTTCTCTAATAATTAGTGATGTTGAGCAGCTTTTCATATGCTTCTTGGCCAGCTGTATGCCTTGCTTGGAGAAATGTCCATTTAGGTCTTCTGCTCATTTTTGGATTGAGTTTTTTGTTTTTTTTTTAATATTGAGCTGCATGAGCTGTTTATATATTTTAGAGATTAATCATTTGTCCATTGATTCATCTGCAAATATTTTCTCCCATTCTGAGGGTTGTCTTTTCGTCTTGTTTATGGTTTCCTTTGCTGTGCAAGAGCTTTTACATTTCATTAGGTCCCATTTGTTTATTTTTGTTTTCATTTCCATTACTCTAGGAGGTTGGTCAAAAAAGATGTTGCTGTGATTTATGTCAAAGAGTGTTCTTTCTAAGTTTTCCTCTAAGAGTCTTCTAGTGTCCAGTTTTACATTTAGGTCTCTAATCCATTTTGAGTCTATTTTTGTGCATGGTGTTAGGGACTGTTCTAATTTCATTCTTTTATACGTAGCTGTCCAGTTTTCCCAGGACCACTTATTGAACAGACTGTCTTTTCTCCATTGCATATCCTTGCCTCCTTTATCATAGATAAGTTGACCATAGGTGCATGGGTTTATCTCTGGGTTTTCTATCCTGTTCCAATGATCTATGTTTCTGTTTTTGTGCCAGTACCACATTGTCTTTTTTTTTTAACATCTTTATCGGGGTATAATTGCTTTACAATGGTGTGTTAGTTTCTGCTTTATAACAAAGTGAATTAGTTGTACATATACATATGTTCCCATATCTCTTCCCTCTTGCATGTGATTACAGCAGCTTTGTAGTAGAGTCTGCAGTCACTGAGTCTGATTCCTCCAGCTCTGTTTTCTTCCTGAAGGACTGCTTTGGCTATTCGGGGTCTTTTGTGTCTCCATACAAATTTTAAGATTTTTGGTTCTAGGTCTGTAAAAATTGCCTTTGGTAATTTGATAGGGATTGCACTGAATCTGTAGATTGCTTTGGGTAGGATAGTCATTTTAACAATATTGATTCTTCCAATCCAAGAACATGGTATATCTCTCCACCTGTTTGTATCATATTTAATTTCTTTCATCAGTGTCTTATAGGTTTTTGCATACAGATCTCTTATCTCCCTAGGTAGGTTTATTCCTAGGTATTTTATTCTTTTTGTTGCAATGGTAAATGGGAGTGTTTCCTTAATTTCTCTTTCAGATTTTTCATCATTGGTGTATAGGAATGCAAGAGATTTCTGTGCATTAATTTTGTATCCTGCAACTTTACCAGATTCACTGATTAGCTCTAGTAGTTTTCTGGCGGCATCCTTAGGATTCTCTATGTATAGTATCATGTCATCTGCAAACAGTAACAGCTTTACTTCTTCTTTTCCAATTTGTATTCTTTTATTTCTTTTTCTTCTCTGATTGCCATGGCTAAAACTTCCAAAACTATATTGAATAATAGTGGTGAGAGTGGACATCCTTGTCTTGTTCCTGATCTTAGAGGAAATGCTTTCAGTTTTTCACCACTGAGAATGACGTTTGCTGTGGGTTGCTGTATATGGCCTTTATTATGTTGAGTTAGGTTCTCTCTGTGCCCACTTTCTGGAGAGTTTTTTCATAAATCGGTGTTGAATTTTGTCAAAAGCTTTTTCTGCATCTATTGAGGTGATCATATGGTGTTTCTTCTTCAATTTGTTAATATGGTGTATCATCTTGATTGATTTGCGTATACTGAAGAATCCTTGCATCCCTGGGATAAGTCACACTTGATCATGGTGTACGATCCTTTTAATGTGCTGTTGGATTCTGTTTTACAGTATTTTGTTGAGGATTTTTGCATCTATGTTCATCAGTGATACTGGTCTGTAGTTTTCTTTCTTTGTGACATCTTTGTCTGCTTTTGGTATCAGGGTGATGGTGGCTTCGTAGAATGAGTTTGGGAGTGTTCCTCCCTCTGCTACATTTTGGAAGAGTTTGAGAAGGATAGGTGTTAGCTCTTCTCTAAGTGTTTGACAGAATTCGCCTGTGAAGCCATCTGGTCCTGGACTTTTGTTTGTTGGAAGATTTTTAATCACAGTCTCAATTTCAGTGCTTGTGATTGGTCTGTTTATATTTTCTATTTCATCCTGGTTCAGTATCAGAAGGTTGTGCTTTTCTAAGAATTTGTCCATTTCTTCCAGGTTATCCATTATATTGACATACAGTTGCATGTAGTAATCTCTCATGATCCTTTGTATTTCTGCAGTGTAGTTGTTACTTCTCCTTTTACCTTTCTAATTCTACTGATTTGAGTCTTCTCCCTCTTTTTCTTGACGAGTCTGGCTAATGGTTTATCAATTTTGTTTATCTTCCCGAAGAACCAGCTTTTAGTTTTATTGATCTTTGCTATTGTTTTCCTTGTTTCTATTTCATTTATTTCTGCTCTGATCTTTATGATTTCTTTCCTTCTACTAACTTTGGGTTTTGTTTGTTCTTCCTTCTCTAGTTCCTTTAGGTATAAGGTTAGACTGTTGATTTGAGATTTTTCTTGTTTCTTGAGGTAGTCTTGTATTGCTATAAACTTCCTTCTTAGAACTGCTTTTGTTGCATCCCATAGGTTTTGGATCGTCATGTTTTCATTGTCATTTATCTCTAGGTAATTTTTGATTTCCACCTTGATTTCTTCAGTGATCTCTTGGTTATTTTGTAACAGATTGTTTAGATTCCATGTGTTTGTGTTTTTTACATGTTTTTCCCTGTAACTGATTTCTAATCTCATAGTGTTGTAGTCAGAAAAGATGCTTGATATCATTTTAATTTTCTTAAATTTACTGAGGCTTGATTTGTGACCCAAGAAGTGATCTATCCTGGAGAATGTTCCATGCACACTTGAGAAGAAAGTGTAATCTGCTGTTTTTGGATGGAATGTCCTATAAATATCAATTAAATCTATCTGGTCTGTTGTGTCATTTAACGCTTGTGTTTTCTTATTAATTTTCTGTTTGGATGATCTACCATTGGTGTAAGTGAGGTGTTAAAGTCCCCTACTATTATTGTATTACTGTCGATTTTCTCTTTTATAGCTGTTAGCAGTTGCCTTATGTATTGAGGTGCTCCTATGTTGGGTGCATATATATTTATAATTGTTATATCTTCCTCTTGGATTGATCCCTTGATCATTACGTAGTGTCCTTCCTTGTCTCTTGTAATATTCTTTAAAGTCTATTTTATCTGATATGAGTATTGCTACTGCTGCTTTTTTTGATTTCCATTTGCATGGAATATCTTTTTCTATCCCCTCACTTTCAGTCTGTATGTGTCCCTAGGTCTGAAGTGGGTCTCTTGTAGACAGCATATATATATATATGGGTCTTGTTTTTGTATCCATTCAGCGAGCCTGTGTCTTTTGGCTGGAGCATTTAATCCATTCATGTTTAAGGTAATTATCGATATTTGTGTTCTTATTACCATTTTCTTAATTATTATGGGTTTGTTTTTGTAGGTCCTCTTCTTCTCTTGTGTTTTCCACTTAGAGAAGCTCCTTTAGCATTTTCTGTAGAGCTGGTTTGGTGGTGCCAAATTCTCTTAGCTTTTGTTTGTCCGTAAAGCTTTTGATTTCTCCGTGGAACCTGAATGAGGTCCTTGCTGGGTAGAGTATTCTTGGTTGTAGGCTCTTCCCTTTCATCACTTTGAATATGTCCTGCCACTCCCTTCTGGCTTGTAGAGTTTCTGCTGAGAGCTCAGCTGTTAACCTATGGGAGTTCCCTTGTATGCTATTTGTCATTTTTCCCTTGCTGCTTTCAAATAATTTTGCCTTTAATTTTTTCTAATTTGATTACTATGTGTCTTGGCATGTTTCTCCTTGGGTTTATCCTGTATAGGACTCTCTGCACTTCCTGGATTACGGGTAGCTATTTCCTTTCCCATATTAGGGAAGTTTTCAACTATAATTTCTTCAAATATTTTCTCGGGTCCTTTCTCTCTTCTCCTGGGACCACTATAATGAGAATGTTGTTGTGTTTAATGTTGTCTCAGAGGTCTCTTAGGCTGTCTTCTTTTCTCTTCATTCTTTTTTCTTTATTCTGTTCCGCAGCAGTGAATTCCACCATTCTGTCTTCCAGGTCATTTATCCATTCTTCTGCCTCAGTTATTCTGCTATTGATTCCTTCTAGTGTAGTTTTCATTTCAGTTATTGTATTGTTCATCTCTGTTTGTTTGTTCTTTAATTCTTCTAGGTTTTTGTTAAACATTTCTTGCATCTTTCAATCTTTGCCTCCATTCTTTCTCCGAGGTCCTGGATCATCTTCACTATCATTATTCTGAATTCTTTTTCTGGAAGGTTGCCTATCTCCACTTCATTTAGTTGTTTTTCTGGAGTTTTATCTTGTTCCTTTATCTGGTACATAGCCTTCTGCCTTTTCATCTTGTCTATCTTTCTGTGAATGTAGTTTTTGTTCCACAGGCTGCAGAATTGTAGTTCTTCTTGCTTCTGCTGTCTGCCCTCTGGTGGATGAGGCTACCTAAGAGGCTTCAGCAAGTTCTTTGATGGGAGGGACTGGTGGTAGGTAGAGCTGGCTGTTGCTCTAGTTGGCAGAGCTCAGTAAAACTTTAATCTGCTTGTCTGCTGATGGGTGGGGCTGGGTTCCCTCTCTGTTGGTTTTTTGGCCTGAGGCAACTCAACACTGGAGCCTACCTGGCCTCTCTGGTGGGGCTAATGGCAGAATCTGGGAAGGCTCACGCCAAGGAGTACTTCCCAAAACTTCTGCTGCCAGTGATCTTGTCCTCACGGTGAGACACAGCCACCCCCCGCCTCTGCAGGAGACGGTCCAACACTAGCAGGTAGGTCTGGATCAGCCTCCTGTAGGGTCACTGCTCCTTCCCCTGGGTCCTGATGCACAACACTACTTTTTGTGTGCCCTCCAAGAGTGGAGTCTCTGTTTCCCCCAGTCCTGTCAAAGTCCTGCAATCAAATCCCGCTAGCCTTCAAAGTCTGATTGTATAGGAATTTCTCCTCCCATTACCAGACCCCCAGGTTGGGAAGCCTGACGTGGCACTCAGAACCTTCACTCCAGTGGGTGGACTTCTGTGGTATAAGTGTTCTTCAGTTTGCGAGTCACCCACCCAGCAGTTATAGGATTTTACTGTGATTGCGCCCCTCCTACCATCTCATTGTGGCTTCTCCTTGGTCTTTGGATGTGGGATATCTTTTTTGATGAGTTCCAGTGTCTTCCTGTTGACGACTGTTCAGCAGTTAGTTGACTCTCAGGCTGACTTTCACTAACCCCCTTCCTTAGGCACAAAGGGCAGGGCTTATTTACAGGCTTAGGAAGGAGTCCCTTGTGTCTTCCTAGAACAAAGTTCAAACTTGCATTTGGCCCTCAAGCAGCAAGCAACCTGCTTTTAAGCCTAAGTCTTGCTTTGCTCTTATCTTCCATCCATTCCTCCATGTGCTCCAGGTGCTGACTTGGTGGCAGCCGCACATGCTCACTCTGGCCAGGGCTCACGATTCCTGCTCTCTGTTAAGCTCCCGCAGGGTCCGGGTTCAGCTGCGGCGGGCACAGTGCCAGTGGGCAGCTGCGCTCCCAGCTCGCTGGCTGCGGGACTCCATACGGTTTTTTTTTAAGCAGTAAAATTTCAAACAGTAAATATGCCTTTTCTGATTTAAAACATGAAAGACAAGTATATGACACTTGTATGTGACACTCTAACTTCATAGGACATTGCTATGGAATTTCTAAAGTCATTTGGGAGAGGAACTCATCCCTTAACCACTCACATGGTGGTGAAATTTACACAGTGACCCAACTATATCCTCAAATGGCTTCCTGTCCCAAAACTTTCTGACTCTGAAAGTTGAATAAAGGAGTCCAATCATTTTCAGTCCAATAAGAAGGCTCACCTTATCCATAGACATCCCACGAGAGGCTTTGCACAACACGTCAGGGAAATCAAAACATTTTATATTTATTCCATTCCACTGGGTCAACCAACTTAATATAGCCACCAAAGAATTTATCTTGATAATGCCACATAATATTTGCACAAATTGTTTAATGTCATTTGATATCCAGTTGGTTTTCATGTCTTGATTTTAGTGAATGTATCTTAGCTCTTAAGAGACCTTTCTAGTCTTTGAAGATTATTCCTTTACTCAATAAAGTTTATTAACTTCATCAGATGAGTAAGAAACTATGCATGTGTGCACAGCCTTATGTTTAATAATCTGCTCTAAAAGTATATTTTCCAGGTTACTCTTCTTTAAAAGAGGATGCTTGTATGTATCCATTCTTTTGATACACCTTTTTTTTTTTTTTTTTTTTTTTTTTTTTTTTTGCGGTACGCGGGCCTTTCACTGTTGTGGCCTCTCCTGCTGCGGAGCACAGGCTCCGGACGCGCAGGCTCAGTGGCCATGGCTCACGGGCCCAGCTGCTCCGCGGCATGTGGGATCTTCCCGGACCGGGGCACGAACCCGTGTCCCCTGCATCGGCAGGCGGACTCTCAAGCACTGCGCCACCAGGGAAGCCCTTGATATACCTTTAATCCTCCAAAATTTTAGACAGTAACGTTAAGATTAACATCATTCAACAAAATAATCCAAACACTTTTTCTATGCCAGAAACTCTCATGGGTCTGTGGCCTTAGACACCTTTAATACATCTAGTTGGACTCTCAAGTGTTAACTTATATAGAAGAACACATCTAAAAATGGGATTTTAATAGCTCTACCTTTTATTTGGAAAATGTTTTAATTAGAGCATCTTCTGTAAGAGCTATGGGCCTAACCAGGCTCTTTTTTTTTTTTTTTTTTGAAGGGGTGTATGATCTATACTACAACAAACTTATATAAATCATTACTGGCATTCCACATTTTTTCCTCTAAAATGAAGTTTATTTCATTGGTTTTTTTTTTTTTTTTTTTTACTAGAAACAGCTATCTCCCTAGAACAACAGGCTTTCTTTATGTTCTATAGTCTTTTTCAGTTTCCAATGCGAAAGGCCAATAGGACCTGTGTGTCTCCAAAACACCTCCCTTATCTTGTTTTAGTTTTTGCTCAAATGCCCCCTTCTCAACATAGTTTTCCCTTGATCACTTCATGTAAAACTGCTTCCTTCTCCAGTCTATGTTTTCCTTATAGTTCTTAGCACCTTTTTCATAGCATAAAGCTTGCTTATTTATTCAGATATTTGCTTCAAATGTAAGCTTCATAGAGGAACAATTTATGTTTTGTCCATACTTAACCTCAAAGCTTAGACTTTTGGCTGGCACCTAGTAGGTACTCAATACATATTTGTCAAATGAATGAATAAATATGGTCCTTCTATCTGGAACACTTTCCTGTTCTTTATTGTTGCCTAATTAATTTCTACTAAATCTTCAGATCTCACTTAAGGCCACTTAGGTAGGCTTTTCCTTACCTTCTAGAGAAAGGTGAGTCATCTAGTAATACATGTATCTGTCACATTGAACTCATCATGGCCAGAAATTTACACTTAATTGCATTTAATTAGTGCAGGTCCAGGAGGGCAGGTGCCATGACTGTTGCCCCCACCCATCCCCACCATGGAAGTCCCAGCCGCCATCCTGGCACACAGCTGCTACTCAATACACGTTTGTTGACTGAAGAATTATGGTAGAGTTTAGTATCACACACTAATTCTAGCTACCCACCAAGCCACCACTAGCACCACTCTTCTGAACCTCAATCTGTAGCTAAACTCGCCCTTTTTCAGTCCCTTGAGGGTGCTATGCTCACTTGATACACTGTTTCCCCTTCCTGGAAACTGCATGTACCTCCACCAATCCCCTTATACACACACTTCATACAGTTCCCTCCAATGTGTCCTTTAGATCATAGTTTAAACATTACTTTACTAGGAAATCATTTCATGCCTTCAAGCTTCAGCTTAAGTCAGACTAATTTGTTGTCACAAAACTTTGTTCCTTTCCTTCACAGAAGTAAGTTACATTCATTTTAAATATGCTCATTTTTGTAAATATTTCATTAGTGCTTATTTCCTCTGTTAGACTGCAAGTACCAAGAGAGCAACTGCCATGCCTACCACGGCGACCACGGGTGACAAGGAATCAGCATTTGAATTCAAAGAGGGAGCCTGAGAAATGGCTACCACTGTTTTGAGGTTCCAAGGAAGGCAGCATGCTCACAAATTACTCATTTCTGACCCAGGAAGGTAGAACAAATTCTCTTTTTGTTCACTGTTTTACCTCTGCTACCCAGCATAATCCCTATGACACAGTAAGAACATTACAAGTACTCATAGAAAAAAATGAAAGAGGCATGGTAATATATTCCATGACTGAAGACTCCACATAAATTATGCAACTTAGTTTTTTTAGCCAAGCTATTTCTCAACAAAATTAGTTAACTGGCATCACTGCTTACAAATCAGGTTCTCTGTGTACTGATATCACAGAAACCTCTAAAGTTAAGGACAAGTTTCTGACCTGTGGTGACATTGCTGAGGGACAAGCTGAACCTCCGAGAGAATTAAATTAATTTACAAGAGACTGCACTTTTCAGAATATTATCCTTCATAAGTCATGCCATCTTTCAGAATCCCTAAGCATATGTTCTGACCTAACTTTCTTTTCCTTCAAACCTTTTAAAAAGAAGCCTTCTAGAAGCCTTTTAAAGTTAGAGAAAATCTAACTTATAATAGAGTTCAAAGAACTAAGTCAATACATGTAAAGATATTCCATGAGGAGTGTTTTTAGAGTTCTAACTCAAGATGGTAAGAACATCTCTCTGTCTGTTACTGAATTAAATCAAAGACTATCTTTCCTAGTTTTCCCCTACCTGTACCTCTTTACTAAAGACAACAGGGTATCCATTTTGAGGCTCTGGTACTTCAGCAAATTGGAGAGAAATGGATTAAGGCATTGTGGTGACATGGGAGGCCATGGAGGAGAAAGAAGGTGTGGGGTGAGCATTCAACACTAACAGGTCTTCAGGAATCAGCTATGGATGACCAGACCCTGCTTCAACAAAAGCTCTAAAGCATTCTTCTCAGGTTCCTGCCAGGTTTTTTTTTCTCCTTTTGTATTGAGTCCATATACCTTTTTCTCTTTTCTAAAATTCTTCCTATTACTTCTAATAGAATTCCTCAGGGCCCAGTATGAAACATGATAGCTCAGTCTCTGAAGCATACATAGAATTCTTGTCACATGCAGAGGATATTTGGGTTGCTGTTTAAGTGACTCCTCTAATGTATTTGTTTATCTGTCTTTTTATTCTTTATTATTTCTTCCCTCCTCCTCTTTTTCTACCAACTTCTCTACCTCTTCTCTTTCTTTATAAAAATTAAACAAGTTAAGACAACATTATATTACTTGCAAAGAACCTAAGAAAGAACCATCAAAATTCCAAAGTCAAATGAGAGCCCAGCATTCCAGGGCAATTCCAACCAATAGTTAAATAAGGCATAGAATTCAAGCATGGATTCCTCTGGGACTGATGGAATAGGAAGAAAGAAAGGCTAAAGCGGGGGCCTTCTCACCACTTAAGTCCTTTAACTCTGCTCTTTTAGACACTAGTCTAGATTATCTAAAAGTCAGGTAACAGTAACAGAAATGAGGGTTCAAAAGAGGAAAAGGGGTCGAGGGGAAAAGAGGCTGGGAGGCTACGGTCAACACTAATTAAGGGGGGAGGCAATCATATACAAATGTGGACTGACTTTGTGTGAACTGGGAATAGCCAATACATGTGCAGCTATCTTAGTAGATGTTTCTGGGTCAAAGAAATAAAGACATAAAATAAGGTAAAAAATGAAAGCAAATAGGATAATAAATATAGAAAAGCTTAGGGCCACCACTCTTAATTCATCCTACCTAAGATCTAACCCAGTCACCATCTGTGAATGCTATAGACTGTTTTTCAAGGTGGCCTAGTCCCACAGGCATCACACCTTGGAATAATTATATTCTAAAGCTAGTTGTATTAGGTCTTGTGGTGCCAAAGTGACTGTTTTTCAGTTGTTATTTTAACTGGAAATACTCTATGACTTAGAAAAGTCTCTGCCTTAATTTTTTTTAACCAGTCACCCTCCTAAACTCTGCCTCCCAGCCTTCTTTTATCTTTTCTGAACATTTCTAAGAAACACTGAATATTAGATTTTTACCCATCTGTAAATAGTCACAACACTGTTGTATCAGAACTATGGAATTCCGTAAAATGAGTGTAGCAGTGGCCTGTAAGTCCTTTAGCCAGTCGTGTGTGTGTGTGTCTGTGTACAACAAATCTGATCATATATGCAATGATACATTATAATATTGGGTGTCATAAACCTTTTTAGATCTGTAATCCCTGCAATTTCATTGAAACATAAGCAATAAACATGAATCACTAGTATATATTAAGTGCTCAACTGTAGCCGTTCAACAGTTTCGTCTTTTTCATTTAATGATGGAAAGTGAGATAATATTGTTGGAGACTGGCAGTCTAAAACAGTAACCTCAGGAAACGACATTTCGCTGGGATTAAAAAAAAAACACAATTCACACAAAAAGAGAAAAAAACAGAGATAAGCCTTTTTTATAGGTTAGGTAAGAGAAACTAGGTTTAGAAAAACCTTGGGCTTATAAAGCTATTTAAACCCACGTTGACTGGATCCTCAAGACGTGTTAGACTATTGGCTCCTAACTATCACAAAGGAAAGGCAAGCATGTAGTGGGTACAATGAATGCCTCAAATATAATCTGTGGTTGGGTAAATATGTGAATGTATGTGTCACATTCAGAATAATAAACTGTTGTTATTTTCCCTTAATGTTGATGTTTTGGTATATGTATATGTATATATGCTTTGCTGAAATTAAAAAAAAAACTTATAACAAAACTTTATCATTTCCAGTTAGGAAGTAAATATGAAAATATCCACATTATCCTTTATTAATATATACTAGTTATATTTCCAAGGACACAATTACTATGAGTCAGATTGAATGAGGTATTGAAAGGCTAAGTATCTCCTACAACAAAACTTCCATGATTTAAGCGTCCTGCTATGTCCTCATCGAGACTACAACTGAAGGCTTCCAGGAAAAAATACACTGAAGGTGTTAAATTTTTTCTTATTTGACTGAATGTGATCCTTTTTGTGTTTTCTTACCTTTGTCCTCTCTTAGACTGTAGGTTTGAAGAGAGCATAAATAATATTCCTCTGACCAGTTATCTAGCATGCTATTAAACTATAATTAAAAAACAGATCTGCATTTATGTATTTCCCCAAAGGCCAGGAAGCTAGTGTGAGCAAACAGTATATAATGAAAAGGAATTATGCACAAACATCCCACAAATGGGACATAATTTGAATTAGTTTAAATGAATACATTGCATTCTAAATATTTGTAATATACAAATTACATTTTAAATTTTCTAAATATTTTCTGAATTGCAATTAATTATTTTGAATGACATATTTAGTGTATTAAAGAAAATACTCTGACCTTAAGTTGTTTTTCCAAAGCAGCACTTGCATGATCGCCACTAGATTCATCAACCACCACCACCATGTGCGTGAGAGAATTCACCCTGACTTGTTCCTGTTCCAGGTCTTCTTGAAGCACCTGAAAGATAAGTTTTTTTAAAAAGGAAATTAAAATAATAGTCTCCTGCTCTGTATGCCAGAAACATTTCTTCCCAAATGAGTGTGATTTACTTCTGCCATGTTTTGGGTAATACAATTTTTTATTAGACTGGAATCATTTCAAGCAAATTTTTTGCTATGGTGCTCAGCAAAATTTGCACGTTTTTGTCAATTGAATGTGAAAGTATGTATAGAGAAAGCATCTGTTGAGAAAGGCATACTAAGATATGCTGCCCGTTACCCCACTTCCTCTCATTTTTTCAAGGACTTTTCTAAAATACCTGGCCACCTCAAGAATCTGCAATGTCTTCTTCTCTACAGTTTTCCATTATCAACCAAAACAAAACAAAACAAAACAAACTCTTGACCCAAAACACCCCTCCCGCTACTGCCTCATTATGTGTTCCTCTTCACTAAAAAAATTTTGTTTTCTACATTACTCTATTTCCTTACCCTACTATTCCCTTTACCCACTATCCCATTAAAACATCTCTTGTAAAGGGTGCCATCAACCTCCAGGTTCCCAAATCCAATAGCCATTTTTTGATAGCATCTTACTTGACATTTTGATTACTAACCTAATTAACCACTCCTTCATTCTTGATCCTCTCTTCTCTCTTCCTGAGCTTCATGTACCACCCTTGCCTGATTATCCTCCTACCTCACTAAGAACTGCTTTTTAGCTCCTTTGCTGGTTGGTTCCTTCTCCTCTGCTCAACTATAAATCAGATGACATTCCTCTGGATAATGGAGGAATGTCAATGGAGCCCCATCACACTAAGAGGAAAAATCCAAATCCTTGAACCTGAAATCCTTATATGATCTAGCACCTTCCTGCCTCTCTAATCTAACTGCATACCATTCTTGCCCTCTGACACTATGTTTCAGTCATACTTGTCTTCTCTCTCTTCCACACTGTGTCAAGCTATTTGCTCTACCCCAATCGCTCTTCCTCTGTATCTTTAAATAATCTTTCATTCTTATCATTCAGGACTCAGTTTAAGTGTCACCTGCGCAGAGAGGCTTTTCATGAAGATGCTATCTAAATTTGCTTCTTAGTTACTATTTCTATAACTTTTTAAACATAACACTTTCACACTCAGATTTTTCTTATGTATTAGTTTAGTCATTTGTTGTTTGTCTTTACTTACTGAAATATAAGATCCACTAGAACAGAGATGCCCCCTGTCCTTCTCACTACATATTCCAAGCAACTAAAAATAAATAAATAGTTAAATAAATAGCACCATGTGGAGGGGTGAAGGCAATATTCACAGGTGAGTTTGACCCTTCCTGACTGCATAAAGATTACAATCTAATGGGTGAGATTCTTTTTTTTAAGTGTAATTACAATTATACTATCAAGCACATATAACCCAAAACAGTATTCCAATCTTTTAAAAATCACAGTGTATATATTTTTTTGTAAGGATAAACAGGGGTAAACAGAGGAATAAACAGACAGTAAACAGAGGAGGACTAAACAGAGGAGGCTGCTCTAGACCCAAGACACCCTGCTTGGGAGATCCAGTTCCTCCAGGACCTTATCACACTATACTAATTATTACCTGGAAATCCCTAAATGAGTATGTAAAATTCCTAGTCATCTAGTCTGCCTCTTAGAACATGTTATTATATAATACAAGAATGAAGAAGCAGGTTTGGGACAAAGCCTGTTACTTTCTAGAAAACCTGGAATCCCTACTTGTGAAACAATGATGCCTGGCACCTATCAGACTAGCTCTTAGTTATTCGAACCCTATGGCAGGCATAAGGGAACCTATTAGAATTACCTACATCACAAACTCAGATGTTTGAGCATTTTTATCCTAGGACTTTTATTTTTCAAGTCTCAACATTTTAGAGCACTATATAAAATCACTTACTTTTACTTCCTCTCTCCAGACTTTCACAGTACATTTTCAAGTGAAGCAATTTAAAATAAAATGACTATGCACCTATTTTGTGTGTGGAGTCTATACTGCCTATCACACCTTTGACATTCCAGAGCTTACACTGGTTAATAAAACTCTTTCTGCCATGAGGCTGAAAATGGAAACATTAACATTCAGAGTTGCCCTTGAAAGTCATGTTAAGTCTGTGTTTTCTGAGTTATATAAGCTAGGACTGGGAACATTTCAAATGTGTCAGCAGGATTTTTAAAAATAATAATTAAAATAATATCTTGGTGGCCAATATATCATAAATTGGTTTAATTTGGCCAATTCTTTTTTCCTATCACTCAAGTATAAGAGTATATTTAGGGCCTCTCTGGTGGCGCAGTGGTTGAGAGTCCGCCTGCCGATGCAGGGGATACGGGTTCGTGCCCCGGTCCGGGAGGATCCCGCATGCCGCGGAGCGGCTGGGCCCATGAGCCATGGGCGCTGAGCTTGCGCGTCCGGCAACGGGAAAGGCCACGACAGTGAGAGGCCCACATAAAAAAAAAAAAAAAAAAAAAAAAAAGGAGTATATTTAATTACATATATTAAAGACAATTAGGAAATAATGCTATACTATTCACATTTTTTATATTTTTATTGTTTTCATATGTTTTAGTAAAGGAAACAGAAAATCATTGTTTGAGCCATGAGGTACTTATTTGGAAACTCAGGTTGCATCTTTCTAAAGCATATGTGATCAAATATACTAGTTATTTTCTCCAGTACTTAGATTTCTGGTTTTGTTTTGCTTATCTATTTGTTCTATAACCAGAAATTATATTCTTGCCATAGTGATCAAGGGTTTACATGTTATGCTTTTGCTGACGTGCTAACACAAAGTACCACTAAAGCTAGTTGTGAGTTAATAGCTTTAAAATCAAACATGAGAACCATCTGAACTTACACTCAGTAGAGGTAAATAAAGGAATATGGGAAAGGTTCTCAACAGTGGATGAAAATCTCGAAGAATGCATAGCACTGCCGTAAATTAGCATATACTCTATTTGATTTAAGTCATTTCCAGTATCTCCTTTTCTCTTCTATGACTTTTTCAAATTATATCATTTCTTCTACTCCTAATCAGGGATTAAAACAGAAAAGCTTAAACTGACCTTTCTAAGCATACTCAATAGCTGCAAGACAGAGCTATTGCAACACTGTAATCATTTCCTATTTTCCCAGACCTCAGCTCCAAAAATAAATATTAATAAATATCACGGTATTAGCTAATCCCCTTATTATTTGCAAAAGACAAAAGACTATAAAATATCCAATGTCCAGAATTCATTTTTTAAAATGAAGTTGATTCTTAGAATTAGCAAAAATGCCATACAGAAAATGGTTAGCTTAAGAAGTTAAAACTTTCTGCCAACCTATGTATCCATGAATAAGGGCCTTGATCATTGGTATAAAGTACACCCTCCTGCTTCCCTCTTTGAGAAAACATGGATTCTCAAGGCAACTAATTTTTAAAGTACATAGACGTTTTAAAAGCTATTTTACAATTAATTTTTAATTAAATATTTACTTCTTATGGATTTGAATTTCTCATACCTGGATTTATACAATGGAGGTTTACAGTTGATTTGCTAATTAAACTGAAATATGAGCCAAATTATTCCAAATACAGATGTATCTCCAGAGAAATACACTAAAATTTTTGCCTATCACAAGAGAATGTCTTCAGGTTAAAATACTGAAATATATGATTGTTAAAGTCTGTTTTTCTTTATTAAAAGAATATAAATTATTTACACAGAGATACCTACTAGGTATTTTATTATGTATTTCTTGTATTTTTCTTAGAGTAATGCATTTGTTACACTTATCAAATTTAAAGAAAATCTGTCATGCTCCTAATTAAATTTCTATACCATTATTAGATACAAATGTCAGCAATGTTTGTTTTCTAATGTCAACTAACAATCCTTTTTTTCCTTATGACAAGAAAAAAGGCCAACAGTGAAATTTAACATTAAAAATGCTTAGATTTGACCAACTTAGATTTTGTTATACCTCTGTATAACAAATAATTCTATTTCTTATAAATTATTCTCTAGTTAAAGAATCTTACCAAATTTGTTGTTCCTTTAGTACATATTCACATCTTACGATTTAAATATGACTTTTCTCTATTTCCTTCAAATGTTTCAATGGTACCGAATTCTTGCTCTGACCCATGACAAGTTGGTCTTCAAAATCTGGCTTAGGACAACCACTGAAGAGTCACTTCAATGTTTACTTCAGACTTATGCTATTTTATCCTTTCTTAGCACACATGTGAAATACTTTTTGGAAAATAAAGGCATGGAAATATGTAAGGCTAGGGAATTATTAGATTTGACACTTAGAGGTGAAGAACAAAAATTAATAGAAAGGTAGAGTAACAGAAAACAAAAACAAGGTTGGATCTCCAGTAAGTTCTATAGGAGGGTATACAATACTTCCCTTGGTCAGAGTATATGCTCAACAACATGAAACAGGAAAGGACTGTGGTTGCCTATACGCATAGTTTATTACTACTTCTACTTCAGTGATTAACCAACAGGAAATGACCAACACTTGCAGGTCCTACACACACACACACACACACACACACACATACACACACACACACACCCCTAGAAACAACACAGATCATGGGTTATGCTTGGATTCTAAGGCCATCTACTCCCACATATCACTTTAAATTAATATAATTAAAATATGCTTAGTAAACTATTAAGTTTAAGTGATTTATAGTTTTTAGCTTAGCTAAAAAAATGTACACAAAAGGAAAGACTGATGAGAACAAAATTTGAATTGAATATAAAATGTGCAAAAACTTAAGAAACCAGAAGAGTTTCTACAAACATGGGATAAGTCTAACATTTAGGAAAGTACTATCTTAGAAAATCCAGCTCAGGAACCAAAAAATCCCTAGATACTCATAAACAATTAGCTAATGCAATACATCTGGATGTGAATTGATTTTATTTTCAAATAAAAGCATCCCAGGCAAATCAGAAAACTTTATGATTTCTTAGGGAATGATGGGGGGGGTAGGCAGTATATCATTCTCGTTACTTTTTCTCTTATGGTCATTTTTACGTCCTTATTTCCATCACCTCTGCACTGGGCTAGGCTCTGTATTCCTTATTCTATCTATTCCCTGAATGAAATGAACTGGAAATGACTTGCCATTTTATTTTCAGTCCAATATTCACTTTACTAAGCCTGACTGGTCACAGTACTGTCTAGTTCCCCATGAGGATCTATTTATAGTATGTACTTTTGTTATAAATTTGCTAAATATTTTAAATAGGCTTCCTCAACAGGCTCTCCTAGAAGAGCTTTTATTTTGATACCCACTTACTTAAACATTCTTACATAGTTATCTTAGTCTTTATAGCAAACCCATTTTTTTAACTTTTGTTAAAAATAAATGTTTATGTTTCTTCTAAATCCTAAGCTACCAAAGGGGGGGTGCTAAAGACCATTTCTACGATGTTTTAAAGATTTAAAAAGCACCCAATGCTTACCAATCCCAGGAAGGGGGCTCAGTAAATGTGGAAAACTGTTTTAAAAACAGAGCTGACCATTAATGTACCCCTACATCTTTCCAAATATAAGCAGAAAAGGACATAGTATGGATGACAGAGTGACAAAAATATGTGCATGTTTAAAGGTGTGGGATCTAACGTCAGATTTTCTGAGTTTGATTCCTGCATGTATTGCTAACCAGCTATGTGACCTAGTGAAAGTTTCCAACCACGCCAAGCCTCAGCTTCCTAATTTTCAAAACTGGGATAGGTCTTCCCTGGTGGCGCAGTGGTTGGGAGATTGCCTGCCGATGCAGGGGACACGGGTTCGTGCCGCGGTCCGGGAGGATCCCACATGCCGCGGAGCGGCTGGGCCCGTGGGCCATGGCCGCTGGGCCTGCGCGTCTGGAGCCTGTGCTCCGCGGCAGGAGAGGCCACAACAGTGAGGGGCCCGCGTAC
>NW_006784469.1:300375-327015 GCF_000442215.2 Lipotes vexillifer | reverse complement strand
AAAAAAAAAAAAAAAAAAAAAAAAAAAAAAAACTGGGATAGTAAAAGAGTACCTACTTCATTAGATGGTTAGAAAGAATGAATAAGCTACAAATGGTTAGCACCTTGCCTGGTACACAATAAATACTAACAGCTAGCTAGTTCTAAAAACTCATATTTAGGCACATTCAGAACAAAGACTTTAAACCATACTGCAAGAACCTAATATTCACTTAATTTACCCTCATTCATGCTGTCATCATCCTCCAATAAGCATTCTATGTACAGAAATGGAATGTGGTTTTGGAAATCCAGGAAAAGAAGGGCTGAAGTTACAGTAAAGCTTTAGGATCTGAAGAAATATATAATACATTTTAAATCCTTAAATAAGACTTTAACTTCCAAATTATTTACATGAGATTAACAACAGTAGCTTTAAACTAATTGATCAAGTGGTCTCACACGTTGCTGAAAGATTACCACGTTCAGAGGAGCTATTTCATGGAGTGAGGAAATATTTCATGAGTGACAGATCCTAATCATTGAATAATAGCCCTCAATTCTCCTAACTTTCCTCCTCCCTCTACAGTCCACGCATGCATGCATCTATCCATATATCCTACATACAGTTATATCACTGAAATCAGAAATTAAAGTGAACACCAAGAAAATCTAATAAATAATTATAAAACGTCATTAGCCAGAAAATAATTATTGAAAAAGAAGAGAACAGGATTATTAGGAGAGAGGGCTGGGGTGGAAGGTGTCAAGTGTACCACAGAGGAAGTTATCTGCATTGACTGGCTAGTATGTAGATGTAACATTCAATTCTACTGATTATCTTTCAGTTCAAACATTACCGCCATTCTCATGATGAGCCCATTTTCTTCAATATTCCCTTTCTAGTCCCTTTTCCCCTAATTTTAAAGAAAGAGCTTCAGGATTAATGTTGAAAAATCACTTCCTTAAGCATCTTGACTCTGAGCATTTCATACACAGCCACTACTAATGTGTTCTCTTTCCCAACTGCGTATTCTAAGTTTGAGGACTTGTATGCACCCAGTCTCTCCATCTTTTCCATCTAGATATTCCCAGGCCTGAGGGACCAAGTGCCATACTCCTCTAATCTCTTTGCTACTCTCTGCATTTGCTCTAGCCTCTAGGATCGCCACTGCAATCAAAGTTACTGGAATCTCAGAACAGACGAAAAGAGTCTGGGTTCAAAGGCAGACAGGTCAAGACGACAAGCTCAAGTCTACGAAGTACTATTTAAGTTACCTTAGGCAACTCAACATCTCTGAATACATGTATTTATCCACAAATTAGGGATTTAAATCCCTCCAGGACAAGTTTAGTACTGGAGTGAAATGAGACAGTACATTAGAATCAGCGACTGCAGTACTTAGTAGAATTGACAGGTAGTGAAGAAATGCTTATTTTCTTCTATTTCTGACATCATCGCCTTACCATTTTGTTCTTATACTAAGATGCATGGAAATAGCTCCTCTGGGCATCAGTATTTATTCCCAATACCCTTGATAATTATATTATGTATCTTTAATTAGTAAATATTCTCAGTGTGCTGAAACTATAGAAACTCATGTAAAAATATGTGCTTCAGTAGTTTTCTCATTCTCACTAGATATGACCTAGATCTTTGTTAATGGAATATTAAATATGATCCAGTATAAATTATCTCTGAAAAATGTAGTTCCACTGAGCAACACAGTACTACCAGGTGTACTACTAGAAATCATTCTGTTCATAACAGAAATATTAAACATAAAATGATAGTATACGGTAGTTAACAATTTTATATTCCTTAGAAATATACATAATGAAATATTCAACATTACTTTTACATGAAATTAGATTTATGGTCATGCATTTTGTTATAAGATACATGAACTTATTTTTCAAGAAAAAAATATTTTCTTAAAATTCATATTATCATATCAGTTGTGGCTTTCTTGTGAAGAATTTTCCCCTAAAATGCATTCTAAAATGTTTTATATACTTAAATAATTCCTTTACGTTATTAATGTTGCATTACCTATGGAAGGGAACTGAAATTAATTTGTATTGGTTCAGGAAAATAAAGATACTTTAGCTGAGACCAACTCGATTAAGTGAGAGATAGGGTCTTTTTCTTTCCTTCTTGCTTTACCCTCCCCAGAGGGCAGAAACTTCTAATAAATAAGCATTATAGGAGAAATTAAGTATAAAAAATAAACTGGGTATCTCTAAGATGAGGGGGTCTTGGATAATTACATTTTGGTAGATGCACTGATGTACTTTAAAACAGGGCTGGGGCTTCCCTGGTGGCGCAGTGGTTGGGAGTCCGCCTGCCGGTGCAGGGGACGCGGGTTCGTGCCCCGGTCCGGGAGGATCCCACATGCCGCGGAGCGGCTGGACCCGTGAGCCATGGCCGCTGAGCCTGCGCGTCTGGAGCCTGTGCGTCCGGAGCCTCTGCTCCGCGGCGGGAGAGGCCGCAGCAGTGAGGCCCGCGTACCGCAAAACAAAAAACAAAAACCGAAAAACAGGGCTGTAACATTTTGAGCCATGTTACTGAATCAGTGCTCAGTAGTTTCTAATTAGTCACCTGTTAGCTGGAATCCCTTGATCTGTGAAAATAAGGACATGGGTATGGATTGCATTATTATTTTTTAATTTAATTAAATTAATGGCATTATCTATTATGAGAAGTTATCCTCAGAATTGCTGCTTTTTTTTATAGTATGTTGATGGGAAATCAGATGTCTTCTCAACTAGATTAAAAAAAAATTAAAACTGAGTATCATGCATACACTACTCTGTAGACCATAAAGCGTAATGTTGTCCCTTTTTACATTAACTTGCCACTTCTTTATGCCAAAAGAATTTTATTACCATACAAATCAACTTTGCTTGAGTAAAAGTCATGTCTTATATAATAATAACAGCTAAGATAATTTATATAATTCTGGGTATCAAGTATTATTCTAAGTGCTTTTATGCAATTATGTAGTATATATTTTTATCAACCCTATAAGATAGGTATCATCATCATCATCATCACCACCTTGATTTCATACTTGGGGAAACTGAGGCACAAAATGCTTAAGTAACTTTTGCAAAGTCATTCAGCTCACAAGTGATAGAGCTATATTTTGAACCTAGGCAGTCTGGCTTCAGAATCTGTGATATATACTGCCTCTCATATAAGAGAATTAATATAGCTCATATAAGCATAAGAGATAGATACATGTTTCTTATAACTCATAAGGCACATGAATAGAAACTTAAAAACTCCTGTGTGTAAGTGTATGCATTTGTGTGTGTACTCAGTTGAGTATCAGGTTTTATCCCTCTAGTGATACCTGAATTCAACCTATTACATTTGAAAAATTACTATCACAACGCTTGCTTTAAAAAACACACACACAATAGTTAGGTCCTCCTATATGCTCTTACTGTTTGAAAGTAATGTTAACATTGGTATGTCTTAGTGACAAATGCTAAACACAAAAATTGTGTTTAATATAAGGTTTTGAGTATTAACAGGAAGTTCAAGTTACTTTTATCTAAATGGCTTAGTTTCTTTATATACTACATTTTTTCTTACTTTTCTCTCATGAATCTTTCCTATTTGGATATTCTCTCTTGAAACCTGTTCATCATAATGCTGTCTATTGATATGATCATGCCATCTCCCACCTAGAGGATGCATGCTTTTCTCCCATGGTTCATATACACTGCCCCTTGAAGGTCAAGTAAGGTCCATATGGAAACCAAAGAAAGAGACAGAATAACATTTCTAGGCCTTCTCTCTCCTTTCTAAGTAAAAATCTCAGAAGAAAGGTTACGTTCTAAGCCCAGCTTAAAAGGGCAAGAAAGACCTGATCAAGCCTAAGACTGAGGCCATAAGGGCAAAAAAGAGTCCTTATAATTTACAGGAAGTTCAACCTAACTCACAAGTTCAACTTAACCCACACAAATTTAAAAACAAAGTTGTAGGATTACAGACACTATAGTTTCTTTGGCTGGTCCACTGTGCACATATTCCTCATGAATTGGCCATGTGTGGTAGGTAGCCAGTTGAGGATTTGATTCCATTGAATGGTTTTCCTTTTCCACATAACCAAGGCTCACATGCTTCATTTCTACAGACAAACACAAGTATGACTGCTGGTAGCATCTTCTGTGACATTTATAAAAAGATGCCAGGGATATAACCATTAAGATATTTGAACAGAGAATGAAAGGTGAAGAGAGGAATGAAAAAAAGCCAGAGTTAGTGAGAGGGCACCAGCGATAATATCTCAATGTAAGTTGCTTTAAAGATGTGTTCCTGGGGCTTCCCTGGTGGCGCAGTGGTTGAGAGTCCGCGTGCTGATGCAGGGGACGCGGGTTCGTGCCCCGGTCCGGGAAGATCCCACATGCCGCGGAATGGCTGGGCCCGTGAGCCATGGCCGCTGAGCCTGCGCGTCCGGAGCCTGTGCCCCGCAACGGGAGAGGCCACAGCGGCGAGAGGCCCGCATACCGCAAAAAAAAAAAAAAAAAAAAAATGTGTTCCTTCTTCACCTGTATGAGTTGTTTTCTTGACCCAACTCACAATTTTTATTTTACTATTTATTTAAATTGTAAGTTTCACGTCTCTGTCAGAGTGGAAGCAATGATGAAGCTTCTGTGTGTGACAGAAGTAGTCAGAATTATTTAAAGCATGTGATCCAAAAACCATTTACTGAGCATCAGTTATGTGCTAAATACTTGGCTAGACATTGGGGAAACACAGAAGAGGCCTCTCTGGTTCTCTGGCTGTAGCATAGTATATATATATATATATATATATATATATATATATATATACACACACACACACATATATATTTTACCAATTACATTGTTTACCTTTACTGCCATAGCCATCAAACATTCATTAAGCACTTACGTGGGGAAAAACTAGGAAATAAAATGGAATTTCATAGCAGTAACTAATAACATGTACTTTTAATCTTGCTAAAGATGTAAGAGAGCTTATTAGTCACTAAAAGCACTACTTGATTCTATGGCATTCTCAGGCTTTTCAGAATCACTCATGCTCCTCCCAATTACTGCATTTCTATCTTAGTATTGCCTATTTTTTAAAAATCCAACTTTGGCCTCCCCATTGCCCAGTCTCAGAAACTATTATTTTGAACTCTGTGATAATTCCCTAAATCTAGTCTCTTTGGTTCTGCTGTTGATTTTCAAAACAGTTTTTAAACAATTTTCATTGACATTGCTTTGATTCAGGCTCTGTATACTTTACACAGTATCTTCCTAACATATTCTGGCCTCCTGTTCATCTGTGCTCTAGTTTATCTTACAAGATATGTCTTCCTAAAATATAAGATAAACTTTCCCAAATTGCCACTCTCCTCAGTTTCACTTATCATCAGTAATGGATCCCTACTGCCCACAGACTAGCTCCCAATGCTTGTCTTGAGATCAAGACCCTCCATGATCAGGCTATGGTCCTCCAGCAGTGAGCAGAGTGCAGCACATAACCTAGGCAAGTGACAGACCTTCTATTGCCCCATCTCATTTCCTTTGCCCAACAAACCACTGTTTCTAACATTCTCAAGCCATCTGACATATTATGCCTTGTATAATGGTCACTTGTTTTCTGTGTCATTATCTGATATACTAGCATGTGAGCTTCTGGAGGAAGATTCCATACACAGTAGGTCTCTGTATTCTTCACAGCAGCTATTTTGCTTTAATAAGTGTTTGTTCAGTGATATGGAATAAAATTCAAAGGAATGAAATGAAATGTCAAATCCTTTGGCAGGATTACACCTAAATCTTCCCATTACATAACTATCTAGATCATTTTAAAGGTCACCAGAAGAGGATATTTCACAATCTTGGCAATCCAAATGTTTGTGATTAACTAAGCTCCAAGGAAAGGATAGGTGACTGAGCTTCTAAGAGGTCATTTAATTTGTATTAATCAGTACTTAACAAAGACCATTTACTGAAGTCGTAACATAGTGCACATGTCACGATGATACCTGCAAATTCTAATAACTTGTACGGTAAGGATTTTGTTGATGTTGTTACTAAGTCAGTGTAACTAGTAACAAAAGTCTAAACCTCTCATAAGAATTGGTAACAGCTAGTAAACTAAGCTTTAAACCTCATCTCAGTGTGACTGTGCTACAAGACAAGATTCCCGAGTCAATTATTTTCTTTTTGATTAAAATACCCTCCAGAATAGCAAACTGCTTTCCCATTAATGAAAGTTCAAGCCCCCATAATACTTTTATTGTCCTCAATAATATTGTCACTCCTTCTAGGGAAGTCCTTTCATTCCTTATCAACATCACTAATAAAATCTTTCTCTTAAGACAGAAATAACCAACCAGAATTATTTCTGACGTGTTCCTTCACAAGAAGATTGAGAGCTTCAATTTGTTCACTCCCAAGAGAATCACTTTTGGGTGACTCAGATCTAAAGTAAACCTCTAAATTCTTCCCCCAAATCAATAGCTATGAAGAATGACTGGTCTCTTCCAAATTTTGCAGCAAATTGAACTTTTTCCAGTTACCCCAAGTTAACAGTTTGGCTAGATTTAATAGTAACCACCAATATAGGATCGATCGTTTTACCTTGCCTAATTGGCAGATTCAGTAAAAGTGACTTATTTCCATAGCATTTTACAGTGGTTCAATTTCTAGCCTGCATTGTAATAAAATGCTGCTGAAATGAAGATAGCAAAGGATGCTGCCACAGAACAGAGAGAAGCATATCTGTAATATGCATGGTGTACTTGCAAGATTTGCCCTCCAACTGAGAGAGACAGAGAGAGAGACAGAGCGTGCGCGAGAGGGCACGTACACACCAGAGTCCTCTGACCTGAGCAGAATTTAAATCCATTCCCAGAAACAAAACCTGAATCTCTTCTTTAATTCTGTCACCTGTAATCATCTCTTAAAATAACAAAAAGGATGTACTGTCTATGGATATGAAGCTAAAAAAACTAAATGTTATATTAGGTGGGAAGCATGGAGATGCAGCAGGGTGCAGTTACTTTCTGACTACTTCAAGGTTACTGATGTATTTCATTGTCAGAAGGAGCAATTTTCTTATTTTCAGTCACTAACAATCCTTGGGAAGAAACGCTGCAAAGTAAATCAGTGATTATTTAAATAAGGCTTTAGTTTGAATTCAGTTACCTAAAGAAAGAACATTTATCCCTCCTTCCTCTGTTTTATGAAGCTTGGAAAGATTAACAAAAAAATTTTACTCCTTTTAGTGTATACTTCTAAGAAAACATACATGTTTCCCATTTAAATGAATTCAACTCCTTTATAAATTGTTCGATTTTGTCAAAAAATTTTCTTCTCATTGTAATTACTTCAAGTAACAAAAGAGAATTATCAACTGTCAGGCTTTCTCTTAGCTATGTAATATGCTTTTCCATTGTCTTAATTTTATTAAAAAAATAATATATTGTGAAGTGGGTTTAAACCGTTAAAGGTGGAAGATGGCCTCGCTTTATGTGTCAGCAAACCAATTCCTTCTGCTTTTCCTTAGGCACTTATATGAATAAATCCTAGATGTAAATGATTACATAATCAACTTGCATATAGTTCTGTTGCTTTCTTTTTGTTTCAAATTATGCTCTTCAAAGCAATTTCATATTCATCAGAAAAGGCACATTTTCAAGTAATGGACAACTATTCAAATTTTATTACAATATTAGTCAGATACTTTCCATTCCATTCATTCTAAATCTTCCAGAGCAAAGTGCAAAACCTTTCAGGTAATTGGCAGAATATGAAGACCCTAGACAGCCTAACCTCAATGCTCTGTTCCTGGTTTCCAGATGAGACCTTTACTCATAGTTGCCCTAAGCCATTTACCCTTATGGCTACCCTACCATTCTCTGCCACTTCTCTCCTTCTCTTCCTGGCTTCCTCCTTAGACTCCAGGCATCCAATGCTGACATCCATCCCTCTGATGTTCAATGTTACTGCCTGTAGTCTTGTCCTTGCCTGAAATGCTTCACATTCTAAAACTAATCGAAACATTGAAACCATGACTGGAAGGAACACTAAAAATCAAGTGGCTCAACACTTTTATTTCCAAAGTGAAAATATGGAGAACCTGAGAGATTCAATAATTTCTGAAAATTACATATTTAGTTAATGGTAAGCTGGGAGAGTACTCTGGCTTCCCAGGCAAGAAGGCTGTCTTAAGTTGAGTTCGTTCCTAAACAGACCCTAAGCCAAATATTTGGGTACAAATAGTTTATCTGAGAAGTCATCTCAAGAGACATCATGAGCTGGTAGAACTGTGAGATAGTTTACCCCATGGACATCTGGGGCCCAGCCTTGCTTGGAAACCTATGAGAAACTGGGAATTGAGAGATACCTTGGAATCATCCCACCACTGGGCAAGGATTCTAGGGTACTTATCCATCATTTCCCATCCCTCCTTGGTTAATGGCAGCTCTGGCAGCACTAACTACTTTTTGCCCATGTTCAAACTGGCTGAGACTCTCCTGTGGCCAGTGAATGCCTTCAGACAGAGAGGAAGCCACTGGTATATACAGAAACTGTCTGCACGCAACTTCCAGTGTAGGCCAAGGGGAAGAGAATGCATACATGGTCTACCAGAGGAATGCATGATCACACAGAAAATGGGATCCAGTTCAAGGTCTAGCACTGGCTGTAACTTCTTTATCAGATGTTCAATTAAAACCTATGTGACAAGTGAACCTCTTTTAGTCACAATTTCCATGTGAAAATTAGACTGCAGTTGATGCTTTATTTTTTCCCAACGGGGTAGCAGACGGGATTGCCATAGCTATAGCTCTCCCCAGACTGCTTTATCTTAAGCTGCTGTGGCCAAATTTGGCTGCAACAACAGCAAAAGCCAGCCCCATTCTTCACTGAACCTGAAGTTCATTAAATAAAAAACAGCTCTGGGACTTAAAAAGAAAGGTATCTTTCATCTGCATGAAAGAATTGTGAAGCTAGGTATGACAAAAAGTTATATTAAAAAAAAAAGAATGAAATTGGGTGAGACACAGATTTAGGAGGTATGAGTTGAGGGACCAGATATTTCCTTTCAAAGCCATAAATCCAAGAAGCACAGAATCCTGAGTAGAGTTGTCAGATATGACCCAGGATGCCCAGTAAAATCTGAATTTAAGCTAAACAATAACTAATTGGGGACATATTTACACTAAAAAGAAAAAGTTCATTGTTTATGTGAAGTTCAAATTTAACTAGGCTTCTTGTACTTTTATTTGCTAAATCTGGCAACCCTAATTTTGGGCCAATCATGAAGGTTCTTGTGTGTGTGTGTGTGTGTGTGTGTGTGTGTGTGTGTGTGTGTTTGTGTGTGAGATGATGGACTGAGAAAAGCTTTGTTCCTACAGTAAAACCCAGAGCTAGTTTTATAATGGTTATTAGAATGCAACACTGTCACAATTTGCAGATGACATGATTTTATATATAGAAAACCCTAAAGACTCCACCAAAAAACTGTTAGAACTAATAAATGAATTCAGTAAAGTCACAGGGTATAAAATCTATATCCAAAAACCTGTTACATTTCTCTACACTGAAAACAAACTATCAGAAAGACAATTCTTTTTTTAAAAAATCCCATTTACGATTTCATCAAAAAGAATAACATGCTTAGCAATAAATTTAACCAAGGAGGTGAAAGACCTGTATGCTGAAAACTGTAAGACACTGATGAAAGAAACTGAAGAAGACACAAATAAATGGAAAGATATGCCATGCTCACTGAATGGAAGAATACTGTTACAATGTCCATATACCCAAAGCAATCAAGGGATTCAATGCGATCCCTATCAAAATTCCAATCACATTTTTCATGGAAATAAAACAAACAATCCTAAAATTTGTATGGAACCACAAAAGGCCCCAAATAGCCAATGCAATCTTGAGAAAGAAGAACAAAGCTGGAGACATCAAGCTACCTGATTTCAATTTATATTACAAAACTATAGTAATCAAAACAGTATGGTATTGGCATAAAAAACAGACACATAGATCAGTGGAACAGAATAGAGAGCCCAGAAATAAACCCATGCATAAACAGTCAATTAGTTTACAACAAAGGCACTCAGAATATACAAGGGGGAAAGGACAGTCTCTCCAATAAGTGGTGCTGGGAAAACTGGACAGCACATGCAAAAGAATGAAATTAGACTTCTATCTTTTACCTTACACAAAAATCAACTCAAAGTGGATTAAAGACTTGAATGTAAGACCTGAAACCATAAAACCCCTAGAAGAAATCATAAGTGGTAAGCTCCTTGACATTAGTCTTGGAAATAATTTTTTGCATCTGAGTACAAAAGCAAAGGGAACAAAAGCAAAAATAACCAGTGAGACTACATCAGACTAAAAAGCTTCTGCAAAGCAAAGGAAACCATCAACAAAATGAAAAGGCAACCTACCAAATGCGAGAAAATACTTGCAAATCACATATCTGATAAGGGATTAAAATCCAAAATATCCAAAATATATAACAAACTCATACACCTCAACAGCAAGAAAAAAAAAATCTGATTAAAAAATGTTCAGAGGAAATGGATATTTTTCCAAAGAAAACATATGTGTGGCCAAAACGCACATGAAAAGATGCTCAACATCACTAATCAGGGAAATGCAACGTCAAAACAACTATTATCAAAAAGACAAGAAATAACAAGTGTTGGGGAGAATGTAGAGAAGGGGGGATCCTCATGCACTGTTGGTGGGAATGTAAACTAGTGCGGCCACTGTGGAAAACAGTATGGTTGTTCTCCAAAAAATTAAAAATAAAACTTAAATATGATCCAGCAATTCCACTTCTGGATATTTATCTGAAGAAAACAAAAACACTACCTCGAAAAGATATCTGCACCCCCATGTTCACTGCAGCATTATTTACAATAGCCAAGACATGGAAACAGCCTTAGTATCTACTGATGGATGAATGGATAAAGAAAGTGTGGTGTATATATACATTGGAATGTTCTATATATTCCATAAGAAGACATAAAAAATAATAAAATCTTGGCTGTTTGTGACAAATTGGACGGACCTTGAGGGAATTATGGTAAGCAAAATAAGTTAGACAAAAACAAACACTGTATGATTTCAAGTATATGTGGAATCTAAAAACCATTACAAACAAACAAACAAAACAAAACTTAGAGATGCAGAGAACAGAATGGTGGTTGCCAGAGGGGAGGGGGCTTGGGAGCTTGGGGACTTGGTGAAATGGGTGAATGGGGTGAAGAGGTACAAACTTGCAGTTACAAAATAAGTAAGTCATGGGGGTGTAATGTAGAACATGGTAACTATAATCAATAATATTGTAGCGCATATTTAAAATTTACCAAGAAAGTAAATATTAAAAGCTCTCTGCACAAGAAAAAAAAATTCTAACTTTATATGGTGGTGGATGTTAACTAGACTTATTGTGGTGGTCATTTTGCAGTATCTACAAATATTGAATCATTTTGTTGCACACCTGAAATGAATATAATGTCATATGTCAGTTATACCTCAATTTAAAAATGGAAGCTGAAAAGAAAACTATTTCTGTAGAAATTCTAATCATAGAAACAATAAATACTTTCTGGAAACCAGGGAGCATAACTGTAAGTGTACAAATAAACTGAAGAAAGGTAAGATGGAAATATTAAAATTATTAGATGCTATATTTTATAGGAAAGCAATGTTACAGATGTTCATTTTTCATCAAGCTTGGCCTGCTCTAAGACTTTATGAATCGAAGGTAAAGCCACGTTTAAAAAATCTTGCCTTATTACTTAAATTTGCTTTGCAGGTAATCCCTACAGAGACCCTCTTCTAGGAAACCAAAACTTTAATAAATCACATAGCCAGCATTGTTCTCTTCCAGGAATATATTTGATTTTTTTCAAATATGAAATGTCTAGTTATTTTGTATTTGAAAAAGTAAACATCGCAAAAAGTATTACGTAAGAATTATTTTAAAACTCTTCTCAATTGAAGCTTTAATTCTTTCTTATCTGTAAACCATGGCATGTGTATGCACGTAATACACATATACACTTAAGTTTGTTTTTCAGATGAAAACAAATAGCATAAAATAGACTAACCTTATGTTGTTGTACTTGGCGTTTTAGGTCCTCAAGATCAGGTCCAAAGGGTTCTTTTTCCATTTTCCTTGTTCTCTCTTCTGTTTTTGTTAGCCAGTCATGTAACCCTTTCAGTTGCTGATTCTGGAGATCCATTAGAACTTTATGTAAACTGAAAATTTGAAAGACGCCTATTATTGCCTCTGTCAAAACAACTTTAATTTATTAAACCTATTACTAGGTAAAACTATTGACATTTATAACTAAATGTGTGTTCACATGGTTTGGCATCATTGGACATTAAGAAGGAAGGTAAATAAAGCCCATAATCAATCACCTCTGAAGTTATTCTTTCTTTAACTTATTATAGTCCACACATCCCAATTTTTAAAAAGTTTCACATAGCTAACTCAATGTGAACATGCTAAATAAAGTGAGAGCCATCTCTGGTAACTGAGTTAGTAGTATATCCTGGCAATCATTTGTTTATATATCCATTATTTTAATTTTACTATGTGTGGTGATAAAAGACGGCCACAAAATTCTTTGTCATGCCATCAAGAGATGTAGTCCATTTTCCATGCTCATGAATATGGACTGGCCTTGTGATTTGTTCTGACCAACAGAATGTGGCAGAAGTGACGCTATTCAAGTTCCAAGCATAGGCTGTAAGAGAACAGGTAGCTTTTGTATTCTCTCTGTTGGAACCCAGCTGCCATGCTGTAAGGAAGCCCAAGCTAGACTACTGATTAGAGACCATCTTGAAAGTAACTCGGGAGGATAAAATGCTCTCTTAGAAGTTGAGCTTCCTAATGAAGCCCAATGAGTGACCCCAGTCATACCACGATTGCAGAACAACAACCTAGATGAGCCCTGCCCATATTCCTGATCTACAGAATCACGATATAATTATAAACTTTTGTATTAAGCCACTAAGTTTTGGAGTCATTTGTTATGTAGAAGTAGATAAGTCAAAGAATGCATTTTTGTTTTTTTCCCCCAAAGATGTATACAATAGGGTAATGTAATTACCTATTACCAATGGGTAATGGATTTAAAGTCCAAAGGCTTGGTTTTGGTTCACAGACTGGCTATATGCCCTAGAACTAACTTCTTAAACGTTCTCAATTTGGATACCGGCATCAGGGACGTGAGACAATATCTTGCCTATCAATCACACAATTTCATGGTGAGGATGAAAGGTAAAATTTAGGCTATTTCACAATGTTGATTCTTCCAATCCAAGAACATGGTATATCTCTCCATCTATCTGTATCTACTTTAATTTCTTTCATCAGTATCTTATAATTTTCTGCATATAGGCCTTTTGTCTCCTTAGGTAGGTTTATTCCTAGATATTTTATTCTTTTTGTTGCAATGGTAAATGGGAGTGTTTTCTTGATTTCACTTTCAGATTTTTCATCATCAGTATATAGGAATGCCAGAGATTTCTGTGCATTAATTTTGTATCCTGCTACTTTACCAAATTCATTCATTAGCTCTAGTAGTTTTCTGGTAGCATCTTTAGGATTCTCTATGTATAGTATCATGTCATCTGGAAGCAGTGGCAGCTTTACTTCTTCTTTTCCAATTTGGATTCCTTTTATTTCCTTTACTTCTCTGACTGCTGTGGCTAAAACTTCCAAAACTATGTTGAATAAGAGTGGTGAGAGTGGGCAACCTTGTCTTGGTTCCTGATCTTAGTGGAAATGCTTTCAGTTTTTCACCACTGAGGACGATGTTGGCTGTGGGTTTGTCATATATGGCCTTTATTATGTTGAGGAAAGTTCCCTGTATGCCTACTTTCTGCAGGGTTTTTACCATAAATGGGTGTTGAATTTTGTCGAAAGCTTTCTCTGCATGTATTGAGATGATCATATGGTTTTTCTCCTTCAATTTGTTAATATGGTGTATCACGCTGATTGATTTGCGTATACTGAAGAATCCTTGCATTCCTGGAAGAAACCCCACTTGATCATGGTGTATGATCCGTTTAATGTGCTGCTGGATTCTGTTTGCTAGTATTTTGTTGAGGATTTTTGCATCTATGTTCATCAGTGATATTGGCCTGTAGTTTTCTTTCTTTGTGACATCCTTGTCTGGTTTTGGTATCAGGGTGATGGTGGCCTCGTAGAATGAGTTTGGGAGTGTTCCTCCCTCTGCTATATTTTGGAAGAGTTTGAGAAGGATAGGTGTTAGCTGTTCTCTAAATGTTTGACAGAATTCAATTCAATGCAACCCCTATAAAACTACCACTGGCACTTTTCACAGAACTAGAACAAAAAATTTCACAATTTGTATGGAAACACAAAAGACCCCAAAGAGCCAAAGCAATCTTGAGAACGAAAAACGGAGCTGGAGGAATCCGGCTCCTTGACTTCAGACTATACTACAAAGCTACAGTAATCAAGACAGTATGGTACTGGCACAAAAACAGATAGATCAATGGAACAGGATAGAACACCCAGAGATAAACCCACGCACATATGGTCACCTTATCTTTGATAAAGGTGGCAGGAATGTACAGTGGAGAAAGGACAGCCTCTTCAATAAGTGGTGCTGGGAAAACTGGACAGGTACATGTAAAAGTATGAGATTAGATCACTCCCTAACACCATACACAAAAATAAGCTCAAAATGGATTAAAGACCTAAATGTAAGGCCAGAAACTATCAAACTCTTAGAGGAAAACATAGGCAGAACACTCTATGACATAAATCACAGCAAGATCCTTCTTGACCCATCTCCTAGAGTAATGGAGATAAAAACAAAAATAAACAAATGGGACCTAATGAAACTTCAAAGCTTTTGCACAGCAAAGGAAACCATAAACAAGACCAAAAGACAGCCCTCAGAATGGGAGAAAATATTTGCAAATGAATCAACTGACAAAGGATTAATCTCTAAAATTTACAGGCAGCTCATGCAGCTCAATAACAAAAAAATAAACAACCCAATCCAAAAATGGGCAGAAGACCTAAATAGACATTTCTCCAAAGAAGATATACAGACTGCCAACAAACACATGAAAGAATGCTCAACATCATTAATCATTAGAGAAATGCAAATCAAAACTACAATGAGATATCATCTCACACCAGTCAGAATGGCCATCATCAAAAAATCTAGAAACAATAAATGCTGGAGAGGGTGTGGAGAAAAGGGAACCCTCTTGCACTGTTGGTGGGAATGTAAATTGATACAGCCACTGTGGAGAACAGTATGGAGGTTCCTTAAAAAACTACAAATAGAACTGCCATATGACCCAGCAATCCCACTACTGGGCATATACCCTGAGAAAACCATAATTCAAAAAGAGTCATGTACCAAAATGTTCATTGCAGCTCTATTTACAATAGCCCGGAGATGGAACAACCTAAGTGTCCATCATTGGATGAATGGATAAAGAAGATGTGGCACATATATACAATGGAATATTACTCAGCCATAAAAAGAAACGAAATTGAGCTATTTGTAATGAGGTGGATAGACCTAGAGTCTGTCACACAGAGTGAAGTCAGTCATAAAGAGAGACAAATACCGTATGCTAACACATATATATGGAATTTAAGGAAAAAAATGTCATGAAAAACCTAGGGGTAAAACAGGAATAAAGACACAGACCTACTAGAGAATATGGGGAGGGGGAAGGGTAAGCTGTGACAAAGGGAGAGAGAGGCATGGACATATATACACTACCAAACGTAAGGTAGATAGCTAGTGGGAAGCAGCTGCATAGCACAGAGAGATCAGCTCGGTGCTTTGTGACTGCCTGGAGGGGTGGGATAGGGAGGGAGATGCAAGAGGGAAGAGAGATGGGAACATAGGTATATATATATAACTGATTCATTTTGTTGTAGAGCAGAAACTAACACACCATTGTAAAGCAATTATACTCCAATAAAGATGTTAAACATAAAGATGTTAAAAAATAATAAGTAAAACCATAAAATGTCCCAATGAGAAAAAAAAATTAGGTTATTTCATCCATTAATTCAACAAAAAGTTGAGACTCAAATGAGAAGTATTAGTACCTGTTTTCAGGTAAATATGCTTCATGAAGGCATGTTTAAAGCATTTTTGAAAACCATAGTATACTGCACACTGATCTCTTTATGTCAATAAAGAGGACATAATTCCAGTTAGAAATTTATTATTCTGATTTATAAAATCTTTACAAGAAATTTTCATTAGCATGTTTAAACCTACAAAATACACACATAACTGAGAGTGTTTTAAAATAATTTATATTATACAATTTACCATTGCACCTTTAACCTTATAGAGACACATGTCCCCTGAGGCACACTGTAATCAAAAGTCTATGAGAACAAGCTTTCATTTATCAAACACAAGAAGTAGATGTTTTATTTTTATGGGAAACAACATAGATGAAGCATCTATTTACGTGGAAGCAAAATCTCAAAAGCTGCTAGTTTAAGTCTCTTAGACAATGAACACCATCCTGACATTGCAAGGTATATAAATCTTTTACTTTATTGGTTCAGTCTATCCCTTGAGAACTGACTTGATAATAAGATTTCATGAGAATTGGCTGCAATATCATTCCTGGTGTTTGTTGTTTTTCCTGCCCCGTTTGTTGTTACATTGAGCTAAAAATCTCACAATGTATAGACTAAAGAAAAAATCCCACATTATTACTTATACTTGAAGAAATGTTTCAAGTTTAACACACACGTGTTAGTGATAATAAGGGATTTCATTTAAAATATATATATATATTCTTTTACTTTTGGACAGATGTTTCATTCAACAGATATTCACTGAGTTCCATATCTGTGCTGGAAACTCCTGTTTGTTAGGAACAGACAAAAGAAAATATCCTTATATTCAAGTAGCTTAGAGACCTTTATGGAAATTCATACATCAAAAATTATAATAGTACAAGGAAATCATTATAATTAGATTTATATACATTCAGAGGAGACAAAAAAGCAGCTCCAAGTTGACCTGGGCTCATTATGAATGGTGTCATTACACAACACATAGCCTGAGAGTTGAGACTTAAAAAACTGAGTCATACACTTATTCAATGTAAAATTATTGAGTACTTAGATATTATGAATGGAGAGGTGAGAAAGACCCACACAGCCCCTTACAGTCACAGATCTTACATTCTGAGGATGGGGGCCACAGATAATATATAGCTCATTAGGCCATTAGTTAATTGTAATTGTGATCATGCTATGAAATGAGAGTAACTGAACTGAGTCTGTGAGGTAAGGAAAGGCTTTTCTGAAGCACTAATATTTGAATAACTCTAAAGTCTGAAGTAAGAGGAAGTAGTGAAGAGGAAGGGGTAAACACCTTCTAAATAGAAGAAATCACCTGTGCAAACGTCCTGAGGCATCAGAAAGGACCAGGAAGGCCGATACAGCTTGATGATATAAGGTGTGGGAGAGTTATACAGTGTCATACCCTACACTAATCCATGGGTTCTGGGAAATTTCTTGAGCTCTGCCTGAAAATCTGAAGTCTGAACCTCAATAATCTTTTATGTTTAACAGTGGTTTCATCTTATAAACCTGGATTGAGAGACTAACCAATAAGAATGGATATACTAATAAGCACTTTGTCAGGTATTGCATCTTTTATAGGTGGAATGTAGGAATGTGTAATTGAAGGTTCTTGGAGAAGGGGCCGGCATAACTGGGTGGCAGATGTTGTATGGGGACACTTGGTGTGCAGCCTGTGTGGTTCAATATTTTAATGACTGGTACAATTACATCAGTGTTTCCCAGACAAATAGATCCCTGCTTTTCCTCTCTAGACCAATGGTTCTCAAAGTGTGGCTCCTGAACCAAGAGCATCATCCTATCCCCTTGGGGGATGTCTTAGTGCATGCACACGAGTGTGTGTACACACACACAGAGCTTATGTATGTGTATACATATATATTTATATATAGTGTGTGTATATATATATATATATGATTTTAATGTATATATGAAATCATATAGATTAGGATGAAAATTAAGTAAAAATTAAGTAAAAAAAATATTTTAAGGGAAAGTATTTAATGTATAATGATAAAGTGCAGAAATGGAAGAAATTGTGAAGGTGGAGCATGATTAACTTGTCTTTGAAACTTACTCAATAATTACATTTGGTCCTCATTATCACCTAATGAGGTAGCTAATACTGTTTTTATTTTATTTCTGAGGACACTGTAACTTGGAAAGGTTAAAGAACTTGCCCAACGTGTCTCACAGACATGTTAAGTCTGTATATAAATGGTAAGCTGTGACCCAAGTCTGTGCTCTTAACCTTGAATTATTTTCCTTCTTCATGGATAAAATGTTGTATTAGGTTGGGTCATATGAAGTTGCTGGTACTTGAGGTTTTTATCCCATGAAAATGACAATTTCATTTTGTTCAACCTAAAATACTATTAAAATGAGAAAGTCAGTCCACATTTCCAACTAACATTCTCAAGACGCAAATAAATTAGGGAAATTTATCAAATTCATAAAATAAAAATCTACCACCCACAGGCAAGGCAAGAGTTTGCATTTTTCTTGGTTTCAATTTATGGTTTTCAAGTGGTCATTTAGAAAAGGACATAAAATCAAAAGGAGAATGGAGCATAAATATGACTGGCACTTGAGAGAGGAGGTAGGCGAATTGTAATAAAATAGCTCCAGACAGGAGATGGTCCTGACAAAGTCTAGAGGCAGAAGGATGCAGGATATGATACCACGAACTGCTGCAGCCAACTTCCAATTGTAAAAAGCATAGGCGGACAGAGGGAGACTAGCAAAACCAATACACTGAAAGAAGCTAGGACTCTGATGGCACAACTGAGTCACAGACTTAATGGTCTCGAGTCACCCCACCTGTAAATTTATTGTAATAAGATAATAGATATCCTTATGGTTTTAACCATTGCTTCCCAAACTTTAATGTGTATATGACTCACGTGGTGAGTGCATCTTATTACGGATTCTAAGTCAGTGGGTCTGAGAAGAGGGCTGAGATTCTTCATTTCTAACAAATGCCCAGGGGATGCCAATGTCGCTGGTGCATGGATCACACTTTAAGGAGCAATGTTACAAACCACTTTGAGTTGGGCTATTTGTTAGTTACAGTAAAAGGCATCTTAAGGTATACCGTTTTTCAAATAATTTTATTGGAGATCTGTCTCTCACCTCACACCCACTGCAGGAACAGTAGCTTCCTTAACATGAAAGAAATCAACGCAAACATAGGATCTGCTTTATAGAGATGCTGTTGGACCCTGGGAAAGGATTTATTCCCCAACCAGTACTGCCCAGTAGAATCTTCTACAATAATGTAAATTTTGTAGATCTGCACTCTCCAATACTGTAGCCACTATAGCCATGAGTGGTTACTGTGCACTTGAGATATGGCTAGTGTGACTGAGAGAAACTGAAATTTTACCTATACTTAACTATAATAATTTAATTTCAATTAAATAGCTACATGTGGCTACTGGCTACAGTATTAGCACAACTCTAAACCAACAGATAATTGGATTTACAACAGCAAAAATCCTTATTTGAAGTCTTTACCATACCATTTCTTTATGCAATGCAATATTTATAAGGAATGATATTCTGAGTTAAGGAATCTAGCAATAAATATGAACAGCAATTTTTGATATTTCCATTCTCTAGACACAAACTTATAAATGCCAAAATTGTACATGTTTTTATAAATTTCAGCCTATATTTGATACTCCTAAGAGTGTTTCTTGGACTTTATGTTAATACATTATAAAAAAGATGTAAAAATACTTACAAAAAATTAATCATGTATGTAAAAGTACAGACTTTATAAATCCTAGGGGATTACAGTTAAAAATTACAAAATTACCAAGAACGGTAAACCCTTTAGGAAGACAAGTTCTCAAGCCCAATTTCCTAGACTTCATAATTATTTGTTTATATGCAATACTTAAATAAGAAATACAACTAACAGAAGAAGGTAAAGTATTATTGTGAATTTCTAGATTACAAAAGAATCACCAGCGATGTTCAATTAACATGTTATAAATTCACAATACAATCCCATGATTTAAGTTGTCAATAAAACATATAGCTGGCCAGTGTGAATTAGAGAAACTGAATTAACAAGACATTTTTAAACTGCATGCCATTTAGTAACTAAAATCACACTGATAAAAACTAAAATTAATTTATTCACTTATTTAAACTGTTGGCTTGAAAATCTTAGCAAAATGGTTTTAATGAATAGATTACAGAGTTCTGATTTTACCTCAGGAATTCTTACATGCAACCAGATGCTGCCAGAATGCTGACATATGCTTAAACGTGTAGCTATATAAACCCTATAAACCCCCATATATGGGTTTTTATTTCATTTACTCTATTAATAAAGTGGCCATTGAAGGTGTTGTTTAAGTCCAGTTTTTATTCAAATTATCACATAAAGGTGAATCAGTGGAATTTATCTCTAGCCAGGTGATTCCAATGAACCCCCAGGGTTGAAAATTATTGTATTGGTTCTCAGGACTCAGGCATAATATTTACATCAGCCCTGGGATGCTCACAAGTGGCAAATGTTTTGGTAGCTGACCCCAGGCAGCATGGCCACTTTATTAACCAGAGGCATGGAGATAATATGGACGTAAGTTTATGGTGAATAAAAATGTCTTTACCCAATTATTTATAAACTAATAATACTTTATAAGTAGTACACTATCTATTAAATAGTAATTCTGACCTTGCACAATTTGGGAATTATAAATAAAATTTTACTTGTGAGTAACAAATTATATTCATCATTTGTCAGACAATAAAAGTATTACTGTAATTAATCCTAATGATGCAGGAACTGATATTAGCCCCAATTTACCGACAGGGGAACAAAGGTTTACCTGAGTCAAAAGGCAAGCAAGGGGAGGTGGGAAAGTGGGAATCAGGTATTGCGGCCCTGGGGTCTGCTTCACCATTATGCTATATTACCTGTACAAATGATACTTTTTTAGAGATAACTTTTGTATCTATTCCTCATTTCATTTATGTCAGTGATTATCAAGACGGAAAAATAGAAGAAAAAAGAAGGTCATTTACTGGGATTTTCTAGATTTTTGTCATTAATAGATAATTTTACTCTTTCTTCTCACCAAAACAAGGGGACATTATGAGGTTTACATTAATGACAGAAACCACCATACACTTTGAGACCCGGTTCCCGTCAAACATATGGTGACAAAGTAAAATGAATGACCAGACATTTTAAATATTTATAATGTTTCATTAAATGTAAGAAACAGAAAATCTGATATATTCCAGGCAAAAAACGCAAACATTGCTTTAAAACAGAAAAACAATATTGATAAATTCAAGAAAACTTTCAGTCACATATGTACAAATACATAAAGGGTTTCTGTTGTCCGGCAGTAATGAATAGGCCATATAAAGCACATGAGTATTTTTCAACTCTCAAGGCTTAGAACATTTATCAAAGGTCACTGAATGCCCTGTGAAACATAAGGCTTAAAACTAAGAATCCAATAAAGTAATGACTCCCAAATGCATAAGACTTTCACCATCACTGTCACCTCTACTTGACCACCTTTACTGTCACCACCGCCACCACCAATTTCTGCCAGTTCCCATACTAAATTTCTTAAAGTCTATCACCAGAATCTGTGCAGGTGCTTAATCCCTCCTGCTCCCCTGCACCTCCTTGCCTCAAAAAGGCCATCCTTTTTCCTCCAACTCCTAAGCACACCTTAAAAGACCCAGCTGCAAAGCCTGACACTAGACAGTGGTCTTCTGTCTCTAAATCTTAGGCACTAGTGTAGTAGGAGTTTCCATTGGAGAATGAAGTGAGGCAATGGTCTAACAGAATCATATGAAGAGTTTCTTTTTTATTCCCCAAAACAGATGTGTCCATGCTCTTCTCTACAACACCACCACTCCCACCAATCCACTGTCCACTGACATCTTGGGCCAGGGAAGAAAGCAAGGAGAACAGGTCAGGCACATTTTTCGAAAGCTCCCACGAATTCTCACACTTACCATTCTATTATACCCTGCAACCTGGTAGTGGAGGCCACAGTTTTTATTCTACAGCCTCACAATAAATATTTTAGAAAGAACTCACCTGCAAAGTTTCTCTTCCAAAAACAGAAATGAAACTTTCGATCCTCCTTCAAAATCAAACGTATTTATTTAGCATTTATTTTTCCACTGAATGGAGTATGAAAAACAGTATTGTGTTCAAAAAGGACTCTGTGAAACAAAAATGCACCACTGTATTTTCTTTTTTGGATTGTACTGGGATTTACCGAATTAACAAATGAGTTCCAGGAATGTCTGTCTTCTTATTTGCCAGTAACTCTGAGTAAAGAGGAAGCCCATGTGGTCCTGGCTCACCCGTATCCTGAGGATGATGTTGGTAAACCAGCTTCACGTGTGGAGGGTCACTTATTGGGGCCCCAACTTGGGCCATTCCTGGGTCCTGATTTCTGCCACTTCACCTCCAAAAGGGAGCTCTGTCACATGAAGCACCTAGCAATCCCCCAAAACTAAAGTAGCCATGAATGGGGCCACATTCCCAGTGACCACAGAGAAGCAAGGGCCAGGGGATGATGCTACCTCAGCCACGTCCCCCAACTGGAACGGAAGAGGGGCATACATCATGTAGGACTACCAGGGGTTTTTATAATAAATCTCAAAAGTGAATTAGTGTTTAATGTCTCTGAGAACAAAATCAAACCAAACTTTCCTTTCCACTTGGATCTTGATGCTATTTTATTCCTCCATCCATATAGCTTAACAACAGTTTAATTACTGAGATTCTTCAACTATCCAGAGCAATATTAAAGTTCAAAATGCAAACAAATTCATTTGCATTTTGACAGCATAAATTCAAAATACTAACAGTAACATAATAAAGAAGCTGCATGGTTGGATGCAATAGATTCTTGTGGCAAATACACTATGGCAACACTCAGTTCAATCTTCCTGATTAAATACTTACAAAGTGGGTGAAGAAACTCTCAGATGTCATCACAAACCAAAGGTGACTCTTAAATACGATTGGAAGTCTGTTTAAATTACCTCTAGTAAAAATGGGGTAGGTTGACACTCTAACATCATATTAATTTATGCAATAAAAACCCACTCTCAACTTCAAAAATTATGTCACTATATAATATCTGGCATACACTAGACATACAATAAATATTTCTTGAATGCATAAATAATATCACTTATCAGACATAAGACAATATAGTACAAAAATGTATACACTTTTCCAATCAGAAACACCAGAATTAAGATTATAAAAACGTCAACTTCCATTAAATCTGCTCCTGTTGAGACAGTGCACTGATTTAATTTGAATCAGTTTTCTAGCCATAAATGAGAATAGCAACACTTACCTGACACACTGTTTCTCAAACATGCCGAGCTCACTCCTGCCTTGGGATCTTGCCATTTGCTTCCCTTTGGCACAGCTATTAGCATGGACGTTCCCTCCCTTCGTTTAGGCCTCTTCTTAAATATTACCTCATCAGGGAGGCCTTCCCTAACTGACCGTGTACCCACAGTAACACAATGTTTCACTCTCTAAATCTATCCCCTGGCTTTTTCCCCCCTTCTTATCATTTAAGGCCACCTGCTATGATATACATATTTTACATATTTTTTAATTGTCTGTCTCCTCCCACGAACAAGGCATGCTCAATAAGAGAGGGATTTAGTCTGCTTTGTCCACTGATATTTCCCCAGTATCTAAAACGGTGCAGGGAACACAGGAGGTTAGAATTGTTAGTTAGATGGATGAATGAATGACTGAGCTTAATTTTCTAATTATCATTATTTATCTTTCTGAAAAAGCAGTGTTCCAAAAAATGCTACTCTCAACTCTCATTTCTCTGAATTCCAGAGATTTGGCTTTCTATTTATAATTTAAACTATGAGAGTCACATACTTTATATTATCGGAACAAGTTGTGCCCACATTATTTTTTTTGGCCATACCACGTGGCTTGTGGGATTTTAGCTCCCCGACCAGGGACTGAACCCGGGCCCTCACCCTCTGTCCACACTTTAACTGTGTGTTGTTTACAGAAAAGATTGTCATGGCTGGCCATATCGATTTAAACCTGATCAACTTACTGTATGTTAATAACTGCTGCTTATTAGGCCAATAATGAATTGTCAATACTCTCACATTGTCTCTATTCTATATTCTTTCACAAGAATCTTGCTATTCCATGTCAACATTTGAGGAATGAACGTGACATCACCAGCACCACTTCTGGAGCTTCTGAGAAAGTAGTTAATATGTTTGACCCACCTCGGTTGATAGAAAAATCGGGTGCTTAGGAATCACCTGAGCTCTCGTAAAGTTACAGATTCTGATTCTGTTGCATGAGGGCTGAGATTCTGCATTTTTGACTACGTCTCAGGTGATGTTGTTGCTAGTGGTTCCTGAACCACCTTGATCTGCAAGGAATTCTTATTTTAACATGATTAGAAGAAAAAAATGTATTAATGAAACCATGATATAAAATGACAAGTGAGTCTAAGATTACACACTGTTAAAAAGTTCACTGCAGGGTTTCCCTGGTGGCGCAGTGGTTGAGAGTCAGCCTGCCGATGCAGGGGACGCGGGTTCGTGCCCCGGTCCGGGAAGATCCCACATGCCGCAGAGCGGCTGGGCCCGTGAGCCATGGTCGCTGAGCCGGCGCGTCCCGAGCCTGTGCTCCGCAACGGGAGAGGCCACAACAGCGAGAGGCCCGCGTACCGTGAAAAAAAAGTTCACTGCAACAAATTCATTTAACAGATTAAAACTACTTAAGAAATTAATTCATTTATTCATCCATTCATTCAGATATTCACATGTGCAATGTGTTAGTCACCTCACTTGGGAGAAAACAACCCACCCATTTGTTCAGCAACTCTTTTGCTCTATTCACTCCCACATATGTTATCTCATTTCCAGGTTGGAACAGACATTTGAAAGAGAGAGAGAGAAAAAAAAAGATGAGCCAGAGTTGTTAGACATATTTTTCTCTCCAGCCAAAGTGCTGATGGTGATTCACAATTATTTCCCATGTTATGGCTTGTATTTTCACCCAGAGACTATTCATATCTCTCCTCCTGCTGATGTAAACCAGAACACAACTTCACTTGGCCTCCTTACTGACTTACTTTCATTTGTTTTTCCCTCACCATCACAAAGGTTTTAGTTTCCCCCTGCATGTCCTAACCACAATTATCAGAGAAGTTGATGGAACTTGCTGTGCTTATCTTTACGAGTCCTTGTAGAAATGTCAGTAAATCTCTTTTGCTCTCTGCAGGTTGCATTTTTCAATCAAATTAATTAGCTTATTCATAGAGAAGAAAATCTTGTGCCTTCCCTATGCCAGTAGTCTTCTTGTACTTCCACAGAGGGAAGTTTTGTCTTGTTCTTCTCTCTCCCTCACCTCCCACCACCCAAAGGGTATTCTACAGCATAAAAACGCAACAAAACAAAAATCATTTTGCCTACTCTTCTGAAGGTTTACAGCTCGAGCATGTCAACAGATACTGTCTTGTCTTAATTATTTTATTTTAATTATGCAATCAATGGCACTTAGTTCTTTCATTTCAATCTCATAAGCATTGTTAAAGATTGGTAATTGACCGACAGCAGCATGTTTATGTCAAGGTAGTGTGTGGCTAGAGATATCTTAACAAAGTTCTTTATTATATTAGCCTTTGCTTCATTATCAATTCATGTCCACGAAGATATCAGAATTGAAGAGGAAAGAAATTAATAAGAATCCAATGAGAATAGAATAAAATGGAGGAAGAAAGGAAGAAGCATCTACATATTTATGTTTTTACTTACATTCCTTTGCAAGGAATATTTTTAAATGTTTCAATAATAAAATTATAACTTCAAATGCAATTTTTATCACACTGCTCATGTTCCCTTGCCCCACAGAAAACATCCACAAACAAATCCTTTGGGGGAAAAAAAGAGCAAGGCAATTAGAACAGGCTGGAGGAAAAAAAGAACAAAAAATATATATGAGGCATAGTTATACAGTATGGTTAAAATAATTAACCCACGGCTAGTCATCTTATTTATAATGATGATAATTCTTTACACTTCATAATAATTTTGCATTCATAATCTACTTTTCATACCCTATCTTGGCCTGTATCTTTTAGAGGTGTGCCAGGTTCTGTGGAACTGTCACTGTTCCAGAAATCAGTAACTGAGGACCACAGAGGGAAAGTATGTCACCCAGTTCACATAAATAGGTGTTTGAGAAAGGGAGACCTTATCCCTTAGGCAAATTAGAGTAGATTTAGCATAAGTTGGAAATCAGAGCATTTTGTTACCTCTGTAATTTTTTAAATTTCCTGTTTTGTTTGATAATTGTTAACGGTTTGTGGGACAAACAGCATTTCCTAGATACAACCTGTGTAAAGGTAGCGTCTGTATGTATGAGGCAAGGATGCCTGTTTCCAGAGGAAAAACAAAATCTTGACTGTTAGAACAGCAAAAAAGAAAATAAATACAGCAGGA
>NW_006784469.1:291012-300365 GCF_000442215.2 Lipotes vexillifer | reverse complement strand
ATGGTTTATAAATTAATGACTGGGCTAAGATAGTAGAATACATGCATGTATTATTGCAACCACCTCCTGGCATAAGATACTAGCATCTCTTACCTGGGCTATGGCACAGATTATAACTGCCCTGTCTTCTTCTAGTGGTATTACCGATATTTTCTTTACCTGTTTTTCCCCTACTTAAAACCTTTTGATGGCTTTTTCTTGTACTTATGCTAGAACTCAAAGCCCTTGATTTTATCCTGACACTGCAACACACGACAAGACCCCTACGTATATTTTTTTTTTTTTTTTCCTTGCATTATGCGGGCCTCTCACTGTTGTGGCCTCTCCCATTTGCGGAGCACAGGCTCCGGACGCGCAGGCTCAGCGGCCATGGCTCACGGGCCCAGCCGCTCCGCGGCATGCGGGATCCTCCCGAAACGGGGCACGAACCCGCGTCCCCTGCATCGGCAGGCGGACTCCCAAGCACTGCGCCACCAGGGAAGCCCAGCCCTACGTATATTTTAACCCCATCTCATACTTCAGCTAGCTAATCTTCCCTCCTGCAACTCTCCAGCCATGCTGGCCTTTTGATTCCTCTATCAAGCCAGACTGTCCCTATTTTAGGGCTTTTGCATTGGCTGTTCCCTCTGTCTGAAGTGTACTTCCTCCTGATCTGCACATGGCGGTTCCTTCTTGTCATTCAAATTTCAAATTAAATGGCACCGCCCCAGAAATAACATTCCTGGGTCACAAAGGCTAAGTTAGCCCCTCAAACTCAAACTCTATCACATTACGTTTTAATCTCTTCAAAAAACGTATTCCTATCTGATATTTTTCGTGTGTGTGTGTGTGTGTGTGTGTGTGTGTGTGTGTGTGTGTGTGTGTGTGTTTTAATTTTACTGGATGTCAGACTCTCTAGAGCTTCTGGAACCTTGTCTCTTGTGCTCATTACTGTATCCCCAATGCCTTGAAATGTAACTGATATTTTGAGGCAGTCCACTAATATTTATTAATATTTGTGTGTACACAGATACAGATGTAGACAGTATTATATACATATACACACACTATTACATATATAGTGTTTATATATATCACAATGACTATATATTGAATGTAATTTGATTACTGTTCATAGATATGTTGGTAGATAACACTTATAACTTACAAGTGTAAATATTCATAGATTTTAGTTATCAGTTTATCTGTATTCCCAGGCAATTTTTTTACTTTTGTGATAAGACAACAACTTAAAAATTCTAGCTGTCTTTGGTTATATCTCATAGGCCTAGAAAAACCTTAATTATCATTCCTCTCACCCTAACTCTATGCTTAGGCAGGGATAATGGCTTCTGACTGGGTCTACCCATACCCTATCTTTCTTTGTGGGAGCAAGCTGAAAGGTGCGGACTAATCTATTTTTTGTCTGTTAGCAATTTACCATGCCTTCCTGCTTCTAAGTAGTCATATGTGTGGAAACAACAGGTAATGCTCCAAATTGAAGCTAATCATCAACATGGCCATGACAGTAGAAACTGAACAGGTAGCAATGTAGTAAAGCATTAAATAAAACCTCACATTATATTTTTTAAATACTGACAACATCCTACTGTTATAATCAGCTTTCGATTCCTCTAAAACAATCTATCAAAAGCCAGGTCCTCCACAGTTTGCATACTGGCTTATCTCATTCAGAATTTTATGCATGAAAACCCACAAAGTTAGTGAAAGTGGTAGGAGAAACTTACTGTTATTTACAAACTCACAAGAAATTTCTGAATTTGCTTGGCTTAAATAATGCTTTGTGTATGTGTATCTCAACAAATTGTCCAGACAAGTCTATGTGCTACAAGCAGTTCTGTATTAGTATCTCATTTTAAAAACTCTATTATGTTTTAGCAAAAGCTATGCCAGCTAAGAGGCTGCCCTTACCTTCTTGCTAATCATTCTAAAAGCTTAAATACAAACCGAAGTCCCCCAAACTTCCCTAAGGACAAACTATACTTTGATGTCAATCTTAGCTCAGTAATACTGCCATTTCAGGTTTTACATCCTCCAGCAGGATGGCGGTGAGGAAATTACACATATATGTGTGTGTACCTGGTCATCCACGTATGTGTGTGTGTGTGTGTGTGCTGTCATCCATCACCTAATGGTAGATATCTCTTTAACAAGGGAATTTTAAAAAATTAACCTGTTTTTAAATGTTATAATAACAGATTAAAAACTTGGGATTTTAATTTTAGGGTGAATTCACCTTTTCTCAACTCAGTCTCAAGCTGCAATTAATAACTGTTAGTATGAATAACTAATCTCATATTGTTAGTCCTATTGAAAAAAGAGTGAGAAACGATGGAGGTATTTAACCTCCAGAAGAGGATGGCAAAACAGAATGCACGAAGGAAAACAGGGTGGTGCCACTATGGGAAAGGCAGTCAAGGAGGAGGTTGGATTTTAAAGACTTTCAAATTTTATCTGAGGTTGCTCTGTTTAAGTTGCACAAACGGGTGCAAACGAAAGTTGCAACCTGAAGAATGATAGCATATGACCACAAGTAGGAGGCTCTGTATCTTATGATTTATAATGATAAATGGGTGGCATAAACTAGTTGAGCCTTGGGCATGTGGGGGGGAGACTTAATAGTTATAATATGGCTATTATAATTCTCCAATCTAGGGTTAGTTGCAATCGTCGAAATGCTCAGAGTTGGGGAAAAAGCCAACATGCACAGACTACTATCTCCAGGATTAGAACACCAATATTCGTGAAAATTCTATCTTTTATATGCTTTATTTATTCTTTCAAAATACACAAGCTTAAAAATGTGTTTTTCAAACTCCAGCTGGTTTCAGGACCCAGTTTGGGGAAAAAAAAAGATGCTCAGAGTCTGAAAGCTCGTGACGCAAAGCTGCTGAACGAGTACTGGGATCCGAGGGGACGTCCCCACACCTCTAGAGGCAGCGAGCAGGCAGCAGCTTCAGGGAGCTCAGCAGCCGTGTGGATGAAAGGCTCTTGGTGCTGCAGCCAGGAGTCACTGCTCTGCCTCTGAGGTGGGAGAGCCAACTTCAGGACACTAGTCCACAAGAGACCTCCCAGCTCCACGTAATATCAAACGGCGAAAATCTCCCAGAGATCTCCATCTCAACACCAACACCCAGCTTCGCTCAACGACCAGCAACCTACAGTGCTGGACACCCTATGCCAAACAACCAGCAAGACAGGAACACAGCCCCACCCATTAGCAGAGAGGCTGCCTAAAATCATAATAAGGCCACAGACACCCCAAAACACACCACCAGACGTGGACCTACCCACCACAAACACAAGATCCAGCCTCATCCACCAGAACACAGGCACTAGTCCCCTCCACCAGGAAGCCTGCACAACCCACTGAACCAACCTTAGCCACTGGGGACAGACACCAAAAACAATGGGAACTACGAACCAGCAGCCTGCAAAAAGGAGACCCCAAACACAGTAAGATAAGGAAAATGAGAAGACAGAAAAACACACAGCAGATGAAGGAGCAAGATAAAAACCCACCAGACCTAACAAATGAAGAGGAAATAGGCAGTGTCTACCTGAAAAAGAATTCAGAATAATGATAGTAAAGATGATCCAAAATCTTGGAAATAGAATAGACAAAGTGCAAGAAACATTTAACAAGGACGTAGAAGAACAAAAGACGAAACAAGCAATGATGAACAAGACAATAAATGAAATTAAAAATACTCTAGAAGGGATCAATAGCAGAATAACTGAGGCAGAAGAATGGATAACTGACCTGGAAGATAAAATGGTGGAAATAACTACTGCAGAGCAGAATAGAGAAAAAAGAATGAAAAGAACTGAGGACAGTCTCAGAGACCTCTGGGACAACATTAAATGCACCAACATTTGAATTATAGAGGTCCCAGAAGAAGAAGAGAAAAAGAAAGGGACTGAGAAAATATTTGAAGAGATTATAGGTGAAAACTGCCCTAACATGGGAAAGGAAATAGTTAATCAAATCCAGGAAGACCAGAGAGTCCCATACAGGATAAATCCAAGGAGAAACATGCCAAGACACATATTAATCAAACTGTCAAAAATTAAATACAAAGAAAACATATTAAAAGCAGCAAGGGAAAAACAACAAATAACACACAAGGGAATCCCCATTAAGGTTAACAGCTACTCTTTCAGCAGAAACTCTGGAAGCCAGAAGGGACTGGCAGGACATACTGAAAGTGATGAAGGAGAAAAACCTACAACCAAGATTACTCTACCCAGCAAGGATCTCATTCAGATTTGATGGAGAAATTAAAATGTTTACAGACAAGCAAAAGCTGAGAGACTTCAGCACCACCAAACCAGCTTTACAACAAATGCTAAAGGAACTTCTCTAGGCAAGAAACACAAGAGAAGGAAAACACCTACAATAACAAACCCAAAACAATTAAGAAAATGGGAATAGGAATGTACATATCCATAATTACCCTAAATTAAATGGATTAAATGCTCCCACCAAAAGACAAAGACTGGCTGAATGGATATAAAAGCAAGACCCATATATATGATGTCTAGGAGAGACCCACTTCAGACCTAGGGACACATAAAGACTGAAAGTGAGGGGATGGAAAAAGATATTGCATGCAAATAGAAACCAAAAGAAAGCTGGAGTAGCAATTCTCATATCAGACAAAATACTTTAAAATAAAGACTATTACAAGAGACAAAGAAGGACACTACATAATGATCAAGGGATCAATCCAAGAAGAAGATATAACAACTGTAAATATTTATGCACCCAACACAGGAGCACTTCAATACATAAGGCAAATACTAACAGTCATAAAAGGGGAAATAGGGGCTTCCTGGGTGGCGCAGTGGTTAAGAATCGGCCTACTGATGCAGGGGACATGGGTTCATACCCTGGTCCAGGAGGATCCCACATGCCGCAGAGCGTCTGGGCTCATGAGCCATGGCTGCTGAGCCTGCGCATCCGGAGCCTGTGCTCCGCAACAGGAGAGGCCACAGCACTGAGAGGCCTGCGTACCGCAAAAAAATAAAAATAAAAAGGGGGAAATCGACACTAACACATTCATAGTAGGGGACTTTAACACCCCACTTTCACCAATGGACAGATCATCCAAAATGAAAATAAATAAGGAAACACAAGCTTTAAATGATACATTAAACAAGATGGACTTAATTGATATTTATAGGACACTCCATCCAAAAACAACAGAATACACATTTTTCTCAAGTGCTCATGGAACATTCTCCAGGATAGATCATATCTTGGGTCACAAATCAAGCCTTGGTAAACTTAAGAAAACTGAAATCGTATCAAGTATCTTTTCCGACCACAACACTATGAGACTAGATATCAATTACAGGAAAAGATCTGTAAAATATACAAACACATGGAGGATAAACAATACACTACTTAATAACGAAGTGATCGCTGAAGAAATCAAAGAAGAAATAAAAAATACCTAGAAACAAATGATAATAGAGACATGACGACCCAAAACCCATGGGATGCAGCAAAAGCAGTTCTAAGAAGGAAGTTTATGACAATACAATCCTACCTTAAGAAACAGGAAACATCTCGAATAAACAACCTAACTTTGCACCTAAAGCAATTTCAGAAAGAAGAATATAAAAACCCCAAAGTTAGCAGAAGGAAAGAAATCATAAAGATCAGATCAGAAATAAGTGAAAAAGAAATGAAGGAAACAATAGCAAAGATCAATAAAACTAAAAGCTGTTTCTTTGAGAAGATAAACAAAATTGATAAACCATCAGCCAGACTCATTAAGCAAAAAAGGGAGAAGACTCAAATCAACAGAATTAGAAATGAAAAAGGAGAACAACTGACACTGCAGAAATACAAAGGATCATGAGAGATCACTACAAGCAACTCGAGGCCAACAAAATGGACAACCTGGAAGAAATGGACAACTTCTTAGAAATGCACAACCTGCCAAGGCTGAACCAGGAAGAAATAGAAAATATGAACAGACCAATCACAAGCAATGAAATTGAAACTGTGATTAAAAATCTTCCAACATACAAAAGCCCAGGACCAGATGGCTTCACAGGTGAATTCTATCAAACATTTAGAGAAGAGCTAACACCTATCCTTCTCAAACTCTTCCAAACTATAGCAGAGGGAGGAACACTCCCAAACTCATTCTACGAGGCCACCATCACCCTGATACCAAAACCAGAAAATGATGTCACAAAGAAAGAAAACTACAGGCCAATATCACTGATGAACATAGATGCAAAAATCTTCAACAAAATACTAGCAAACAGAATCCAACAGCATATTAAAAGGATCACCCACCATGATCAAGTGGGGTTTACCCCAGAAATGCAAGGATTCTTCAATATATGCAAATCAATCAACGTGATACACCATAATAACAAATGGAAGGAGAAAAACCAGATGATCATCTCAATAGATGCAGAGAAAGCTTTTGACAAAATTCAACACCCATTTATGATAAAAACCCTGCAGAAAGTAGGTGTAGAGGGAACTTTCCTCAATATAATAAAGGCCGTATATGACAAGCCCACAGCCAACATCATCCTCAATGGCGAAAAACTGAAAGCATTTCCACTAAGGTCAGGAACAAGACAAGGTTGCCCACTCTCACCACTCTTATTCAACATAGTTTTGGAAGTTTTAGCCACAGCAATCAGAGAAGAAAAGGAAATAAAAGGAATCCAAATCGGAAAAGAAGAAGTAAAGCTGTCACTGTTTGCAGATGACATGATACTATACATAGAGAATCCTAAAGATGCTACCAGAAAACTACTAGAGCTAATCAATGAATTTGGTAAAGTAGCAGGATACAAAATTAATGCACAGAAATCTCTGGCATTCCTATACACTATGGATGAAAAATCTGAAAGTGAAATTAAGAAAACACTTCCATTTACCACTGCAACAAAAAGAATAAAATATCTAGGAATAAACCTACCTAAGGAGACAAAAGACCTGTATGCAGAAAATTATAAGACACTGATGAAAGAAATTAAAGTAAATACAAACAGATGGAGAGATATACCATGTTCTTGGATTGGAAGAATCAACGTTTTGAAAATGACTATACTACCCAAAGCAATCTACAGATTCAATGCAATCCCTATCAAACTACCACTGGCATTTTTCACAGAACTAGAACAAAAAACTTCACAATTTGTATGGAAGCACAAAAGACCCCGAATAGCCAAAGCAATCTTGAGAAAAAAAAACGGAGCTGGAGGAATCAGGCTCTCTGATTTCAGACTATACTACAAAGCTGCAGTAAGGTACTGGCACAAAGAAAGATAGATCAATGGAACAGGATAGAACGCCCAGAGATAAACCCATGCACATATGGTCACCTTATCTTTGATAAAGGAAGCAGCAATGTACAGTGGAGAAAGGACAGCCTCTTCAATAAGTGGTCCAGGGAAAACTGGACAGGTACATGTAAAAGCATGAGATTAGAACACTCCCTAGCACCATACACAAAAATAAGCTCAAAATGGATTAAAGACCTAAATGTAAGGCAAGAAACTATCAAACTCTTAGAGGAAAACATAGGCAGAACACTCTATGATATAAATCACAGCAAGATCCTTTTTGACCCACCTCCTAGAGAAATGAAAATAAAAACAAAAACAAAGAAATGGGACCTAATGAAACTTCAAAGCTTTTGCACAGCAAAGGAAACCAGAAACAAGACCAAAAGACAACCCTCAGAATGAGAGAAAATATTTGCAAATGAAGCAACTGACAAAGGATTAATCTCCAAAATTTATAAGCAGTTCATGCAGCTCAATAACAAAAAAACAAACAACCCAATCGAAAAACGGGCAGAAGACCTAAATAGACATTTCTCCAAAGAAGATATACAGACTGCCAACAAACACATGAAAGAATGCTCAACATCATTAATCATTAGAGAATGCAAATCAAAACTACAATGAGATATCATCTCACACCAGTCAGAATGGCCATCATCCAAAAATCTAGAAACAATAAATGCTGGAGAGGGTGTGGAGAAAAGGGAACACTCTTGCACTGCTGGTGGGAATGTGAATTAGTACAGCCACTATGGAGAACAGTATGAAGGTTCCTTAAAACACTCCAAATAGAACTACCATATGACCCAGCAATCCCACTACTGGGCATATACCGTGAGAAAACCATAATTCCAAAAGACTCATGTACCAAAATGTTCATTGCAGCTCTATTTACAACAGCCCGGAGATGCAAACAACCTAAGTGTCCATCATCGGATGAAAGAATAAAGAAGATGTGGCACATATATACAATGGAATATTACTCAGCCATAAAAAGAAATGAAATTGAGTTATTTTTAGTGTTTCTTTGGTCCTATTTTAAAGATTTTAATCTTCATAAATAATTGCTTAGTAAACTTAGGGCACTTGGACAATTTCTTTAGCTTAATGTATTCAAATCCACAGTTGGCACTTTATTTCTTTTCATTTAAAAATAAATCTATCTTGTCTCAATAGGCTGTACATGAATACACACACCTAACAATATAAATCAAAGCACCACATTCAAAATGATGAGATCTACTTGTTACCTTTATAAGAAATATGTCATTTTCAGAAATGTCTCAAAAATTCTTTTTTGATTAAGTCAATATATATTTTTAAGATAATTCACAATCATGCAAGTACTTGAAGAAGGATTTCCAAACACAGGAGAAACTTTTTTCAAGAGGATTTCCATAAACATATGAAAAATATTTTAAGAGCTTTTCCTTCAGAAGAGAAGTTTCCTGTCAACTGTACCTAATATGTGACTTTATGTGCATGATTTCCTGTGTAAACTTCACATCTTCTATATTCACATTTTAAGTTTTGGAGAAAACTTGGAAAATATTAACTATGACAACAACTTTAGGAACCTTTAAAGTATAGTTCTGTAGATAGTGGTTCTTCTCTCCAATATCTCCACTTCGATTACAAAAGTGAAAACCAAAATATAACAGACATGAAAATCTAACCAAAATGCCCCCTGAGAAGAGCTGCATACTTTAGGAAAGAACTGAGAATCTTAACTTAAACAAGAAACTGCATCAAAATAATAGTAAGATTCTAAAACTTGCTACTATTAGAAATTAAAAACAGACTTACTTGCTTTGTTTTTCCATGCTAGCTACCCTGAGGCATTCCCATCTTGAATTTAGGAGATTCATTTGTTCTTGAACTTCAGTTTCTTCATCTTCTGATAATTTCCCTGTCCCAATCAGCTGACTTCCCAATTGGAGAACATTGCCAACCCGTCCCTGATGGGATGTCAAATCCATCATGTACCCCTGACAAAGAAAGAAGTTGATAAGAGTTGACACTGTAGG